>NW_026615335.1:0-128141 GCF_000801105.2 Raphanus sativus | reverse complement strand
TTGACGAGGGCTTCGATTTGATATGTTGATCGTTTTCTGGGTCCTCACGGTTTGGGAGGAACGGGCTCTTTGAAGTTTCAAGAGCGGATTCCTTGTCGGTCTGGTTCTATCCAAACTTAGATCGCTTTCCCGTTTCTTCCTTATACTTTCGTATGACAAATAGACTTAGCCGTTGATTTCGAGATAACCGTTTTTTGACCCCAACAGTTAGCCCCCCAGCATGCAAGATGCGGGAGCGATTTTGTGTGCGGAAGATTTTTGAAAATCGAAATTTTTCGGCTAGGAATATTTTATTCGAAAAAACTCTACCACCTTTGATTTCTTATAAGTAGCACTCCATCCCCTCTCATTTTTCACTCACTCTCCTCTTCTCAAATTTCAGAAAATATGGCTTCCTCTCTAAATGAAAAGAAAGATTCCGATGTCGAAATGAGTGAAGCTAACCAAGCCTCGCCGGCGCAGGATGCTCCTGTCCTTACGCAGGCATTCGTTGAGGGGTTCAGTTCTTTTCAGGTCAAGATGGAGCGACGCCGTGCTGATATGGAGTCTAGCGTGGCAGGCCTAGTGCTACTTCTGTTGTGGCTCGACTCTTGGATCCGATGTCGCTTTAGCTCCGGATCCCGCGGTTCCGGCTCTTGGACCCGACGTTACCCAGTCCCGACCCCCAAATTCCAGCCTCTGGATCCGATGTCCCTTTGCCTGCTGGAGAACCGTCGTTCCGGAGCAAGCATCCGATGTCCAGGCTTGTCCTGAGGGCTCCCTTTTTGCGCCGATAGTGGTTTTGGGAGGACGCGGTGGAAGTCATGCCTCCTCCTCCTAGAAAAGAAGAGGGAGAATCGTCTTGGGACTTCCCGCGTCAACGCTGTTCCCACCATCGAAGGGACGTTCAAGAACTGGGGCTGCCGGATCAGCGAAGAGGAAAAGGTGCACTAAGAGTGATGAAGGCGAGGTTTCGGTGAAACTATCGCAACATCGTTCCAAGGTATTTCGCGAAAACCCTTTTTCTTTTGTTGACTCCTTGATTCTCACCTTCTCTCGTGTGATCAGTTTTGTGTCGTTGATTTGACGGGATGCTTGGCGATTGCGGACTGGAGGTCACACGTTTGTCCAAGGAGCTGGATTTGTCGCGAGAAACTTCTTGAAGCGTACCGAGGCTGTCCTTCAATCGATTAAGAGCACTCATTCTGCTGACGTTGACGCTTGAAGCTAGGATCAGCGATCTCGAGCGTGATCTGGGAAAGACTATGAGCTCGCTGCTCAAGGCGAAGGAGGAGAAAGAAAGAGCAAGTCCTCGAAAGTTCGACGTCTCAAGAGGCGGATTCAGCTTTTGAGGAGATGGAGCTTGTACTGCGACGGAGCTCGCCGGGCCCGTCATCCTCGGGTGTGCCCTGGTCCCGAGTTCGGAAATTCCAGAAGTCCAGGACGCTGAATTGTTGGCGGATAAGGGCGGTGAGGAGGTCGGCGAGGGCGAGGCTGTTCCTACTTCGGGTGAGTCGGAGAATGAAGGCGGTGTTCCAGAGGACGCCTAGGTTGATCAACCCCTGAGGGGATTTTTATTTTGACTGTATTTCGGCCGTTGGTTGGCCATCATGTATGATTTCGGGACTGACCGTTGGTGGCTTTGAATCCCTGCCCTTTTTAGGGCGTTGTATTGATTTGCGGTACGCGTTTAATAAATAATTTTGCGTTTTAGAACTTCTGTTTATTCGAAGTTGGAGGGGCAGGGTGTGAGTGTCGTCTCATTCCTGCCTCCCTGACGATCACCGTATCCGTAGTTTGTACAAAGCGAGATTCCTTGCGGTTTACGATTTACGCGAAAATTCGTGGAAACGTACAGACTTGAGTGAAGAGACAAGTTTGGGATCTCGGCGTCGTTGACGCTTTGCCTATGATGATGTTTAAGATACCAGCAAGGCTGGGTTTAGGGCAAGACCTAGGTTTACTCTCAGACTGAGGCTGTGCGATGACAAATCGGCTTTCGTTTTGCCTGTTCGTGATTTTAACCTGATTCGTACCGTTTAAAATCCGCGAAGTGGTATCGGCTTATATGATTTGTATGGGCACGAATCGAGCTACTTCCTTTACGAAGTGCTGAACCAATTTGGATTTTTTGTATAGCGCGCTATGGGAATCCGCTTGTCGGATGTAAAAGAGCCTACCCTTAGTGGCTTGTCTGTTTAGGACGTTAAGTTGTTTGTTGTGATTAGCAACAACGATATGATGCCGTTTAGAGGCGTATGAAGGTTTAATCGAAAAACGAATGTTCAGGCACGAAGCGACGTCTCGCAGTGCTTTGAAGTTTGTTTTTCTTATGCCATAAAGAACTATGGGCTTTTAGAAATCGCGGAATGTTTCCGGGCGATAGTTTATGATTTATTTGGTGGATACTGGATCATTGTTGAGGCCGTTAGGCGAATTGATTTGCGGAAAGTTTTCGAAAAGTTCAGTTTTTTCGAAAATTGTGGGAGCGAGCGGTGTGTACGCACCCCACTCCCCCCTTTTTAAATCGGGGGATAGCTGACCCACCGTTGGCGAGTTGCCTACGTACCGTCTTTCGAGGATCAAGCCATCTCGTAGTTCTGTGTGTCCACG
Source organism: Raphanus sativus (assembly GCF_000801105.2). Lineage (NCBI taxonomy): Eukaryota > Viridiplantae > Streptophyta > Magnoliopsida > Brassicales > Brassicaceae > Raphanus > Raphanus sativus. The sequence continues at coordinate 125,549 of NW_026615335.1, read as the reverse complement.
TTTACGATCTAGTGGTAGTATTTCTTGAGATGCATCGCATTCCAAGTTCTCGGGGAGTTTACGTCTTGCATGTTCGCGATTTGATACGAACCTGGTCGGACGACTTTTATGATTTGTAATGGTCCTTCCCAGTTTGCTCCCAGTTTTCCTGCGTTTCGTTCGGCAGTGATTTGGAAGACTTTTCGCAAGACCAGATCACCCTCTTTGAATCTTTGATGACCCACGTTCGCGGTTGTAGTATTTTGCGGCGGCCTGCTGGTAATTTTTGAATTCGGATGAGGGTTGGTTGCGACGTTCATTGACGAGGTCAAGATTATCCAGCAGCATGGCATTTGTTCAGGTCTTCCCGTTCGGAAGAAATCTCCCCGTACGCCGGGGAATTCTACTTCCGCGGAATCATGCATTCTGCTCCGTAAACGAGAGCGAATGGAGTTTCCCCCGCTGCTCGTCTTGGAGTGGTTCGATGAGACCAAAGGACCCCTTCGAGTTCTCCACCCATCGTCCCTTTTTGGCTTCCAAGCGTTTTTTCAATCCGTCTAGGACGGTTTTGTTTATGGTTTCAGCCTGTCGCGTTGCACTGCGGGTATCTGGGAGTAGACTTGTTAAGTCGTATTTTCCATTTTTCGCAGAATGCCTCGAATCGAGTGGAATATAAACTGAGACCCGTTGTCCGTTACGATTTCGTATGGGACACCATGTCTGGTTATGAAATGTTTTACAGACGAAGTTCTCTCGACTTGCACGTCTTTGGATACTTGCGTAGGATTCTGCTTCCACCCATTTTCGAAAAGAATTTGTGAGGACCAGCAGGAAACGTTTTTGTTTTTGATTTGTGCAGGCGGTTGGTCCGACGATGTCCATCGACCATCGCATGAAAGGGTACGGAGATGAGATAGAAGAGAGGATTTCAGCGGGCTGATGAATTGTCGGGCGGTGCCGCTGACACTTCTCGCATTTCCGAGCGAACTTCTCGCAATCCTTTATCATAGTTTGGCCAGTAGAATCCGTGGCATTTTATTTTTGTTGCGAGAGACCTTCCGCCGGAGTGGTTTCCGCACGAATCCGGAATGAACCTTCTCCATGATTTTCTCTCGCCTTTTCTCCTTCCGCGCAAGTCATGAGAGGTCCGGAGAATCGCCATTTGTAGATTTTGCCTTCCACGGTTACGTATCGTGCTGCCTGGATTTTTATTTTCCGGGCTGCCCATTTCTCCGCGGGTAGGGTACCATCTACGATGTAGGCTTTGATAGGTTCTAACCAGGGAGTGTCGCAGCCATAGTCTGTTTGGTCTGCGTCGTCCTCTCGGTTGATCTTCGTTTTCTTCCGCGCCTTCGATCTGTGTTCTGATCAGGTTGGCGATTACCGGCGGTCCGATGCTTGGATGCTCTATGAATTCGACGGGAATTATTCTCTTAAGCCCTGGATCCGAGCTTGAGGCGAGAGCGGCTAAAGCGTCAGCTTGGACGTTTTCCGAGCGTGGAATCCTGGTTAGCACAAATTGCTGAAAATCGTGGGCCAAGTCTTGGACGACCTTCAGATATGCGTTCATCCTTTCATCCCTTGCTTCGTATTCTCCGCTGAACTGGTTTGCGACTAACTGAGAGTCGCAGTAAGCGTGAATGTTTTGAATCTTCAGCCCCTGGGCCAGTCGTAGGCCCGCAATTAGCGCCTCATATTCTGCTTCGTTGTTCGATGCATGAAAATCCAAGCGGAATGATTGCTCGAGGATTTCTCCTGTCGGCGAAGTGAGTCGGATCCCGATTCCAGATCCTTGCTTGCTCGAAGATCCATCGACATGGAGATCCCATGTTGACCCAGGATCCTCGTTAGTCAAGTCCGTCGTGGGTAATTCTACCAAGAAGTCCGCGAGTACCTGCGATTTCGTGCAGGTTTTTGGCCACTTCGCGAGTCTACCAGACTGGCTTGGACTGTGTAGAATCGTCCGTAACGGAAAAGTGGTAAGCACCACGATGTTATGAGATTGGAAATATGGCCTAAGTTTTCTTGCCGAAGTTATGACAGCGAGTGCCAATTTTTCCATTAGCGGATACCGAGTTTCGGCATCTAGTAATGTTTTACTAATGTAGAAGACCGGTTTCTGTTCTCCGAATTCTTCTTGAATCAGGACGCCACTGACTGCTGATGCGGATACTGCGATGTAGAGGAACAAAGGCTCTCCGACTACGGGTTTTGCGAGGATAGGAGGGGTGGCCAGATATTGCTTCAGCTGTTGGAAAGCTTTCTCGCAATCCTCTGACCACTCGAACTTTTTGTTCCCCTTTAAGGTTTCGTAGAAAGGGAGACACTTATCCGTGGAGCGCGAGATGAATCGGTTTAAGGCCGCGACTCGTCCGGTCAGCCTCTGGACTTCCCGCTTGGTTCTCGGGGAGGCCATTTCTATCAGTGCGTTGATTTGTTTCGGATTGGCCTCTATTCCGCGGAATGTTACGAGGTAACCGAGAAATTCTCCCGACGCCACGGCGAATCTGCATTTTGCTGGATTGAGTTTCATGTTGTGCTGGTTCAATCTCTCAAAGCATTCCTCCAGGTGGACTACGTGGTCGCGTTCGTCAAGAGATTTTACCAACATATCGTCGATATACACCTCCATGGTTTTTCCGAGTTGCTCGGCAAACATCCGATTGACGAGTCGCTGATACGTGGCGCCGGCGTTCTTAAGACCGAAAGGCATTACTTTGTAGCAATAGGTTCCTCGGTCGGTAATGAATGCTGTCTTCTCGCGGTCTTCGGGATTCATCATGATTTGATTGTAACCGGAGAACGCGTCCATGAATGATAGGAGTTTGTTTCCTGCGGTTTCCTCGACCAGACGGTCGATGTGCGGAAGCGGAAAACAATCCTTCGGGCACGCTTTGTTGAGATCGGTAAAGTCGACGCACACTCGCCATTTTCCGTTCTTCTTCTTGACGACGACGGGATTGGCGAGCCAGTCGGGATATCTTACTTCTGTTATTGACCCAACTTTGAGGAGTCTTTCGACTTCCTCATTAACCGCAGTCGCCCGTTCGGGGCCTAGCTTTCGCCTCTTTTGTTTTACGGTTTATGAGTTGGATCGATGTTGAGTTCGTGACATGTTATGTTAATGTCGATTCCCGGCATATCTTCCGCAGCCCAAGCGAACGTGTTAAGGTTCTTCTTGAGACACGCGATGAGTTTTGCTTTCAACGGATCGCGGAGATTGGCTCCAATCTCCACGCACCGCTCTGGGTTAGTCTCGTCGAGGCAGACCGAAATTACCGGTTCGCAAGTGGGCTCACGTTTCCCTTCTAGGACCTCAGCTCTTTGCGATTGCCAGAAGATTTCTGGAGGGTCCTGCGATGCTGGTTCGTGGGTTGCTTGCTTTTTGGTTTAATTTCGGGCTCGGAGTTTTTCCGTTTTAACCCAGTGGCCAAGCAGACTTGCGGCGCTTTACGATCTCCTTGTATTGTTTCCACTCCGGAGAGGGTTGGAAATTTGAGGCACAGATGGAAAGTCGAGGGGATCGCTCGCATGGAATTTAACCACGGAGTCCCGACGATCGCGTTATATGCAGCTGGACCGTCGACTACCAAAAATTCCACCGTCTTCGTGATGCTCCCGGCTCTGACCGAGAGATCGACCGAGCCGAGGGTCATCGTGATGTTTCCTGAGAGTCCGATTATCGGATTGGGATCGTCCGTGATAGCGTTTAGGTCGATTCCCATCCTCTCGAGGGTGTTTTTATATATAATATTTGTCGAGCATCCGGTGTCGACCAATATTCTCGCTACGTCGATGTCCTGGATCGTTAGTCTGATAACGAGGAGTTCGTCGTGAGGTTTGGCTTGACCAGCCGTTGCTCTATCCCCGAATGACACGATGTTGCGGACAGGTGATGTGGCCATGCTGTTGTTATCAATCGTAGGTTTTTGAGTAAGAGAATCCGACCCCCCCTCCTTCTAGCGCCAAACTGTGGGAACCGAAATTCGCACTGTCGATTTTAGTTAAGTTAATCGAAGGAAAACTAAGTAAACCTAGTTTTCCCTGAAGGCTCGGATTCTCTGCGATAACCAAACGAAATTGATAGAATAAAGCAACGTAGCGGAAAAATTGCACTAAGGCGTTTTATTGAATAGATGGTACAATATTCTTCCGAAAAAGGGAAGTAGAGAAACGCTGAAGCAAAAAACGACGGAAATAAAGGAGACAAAACGTTCTAAGCTTTGCTCCGCTAGTCTAACTCCTAAGTCTTAAGCTAGCAGGAATTCTCTAAGTCCCTAAGTTTCGGATTTGCTCTCTCTCTGAGATTTTTTGCTCTGCCTTTCTTCCTCTCCCAAAGCTCCTTTATATACTCCTTCTTATGACGGTCTATTCTCATTCTGGGCCGCAAGGCGGGCTTCTTTCCATTTTCGTCGGCTTTCATCGGGAAACTTGACATTTATCTTCGGGAAACTTGACATTTATCCTTCCGGAAATTTAGCATTTATCTTGCTATGCAAAGATAAACGTAAATCGTCGTATCTATCTCAGATAATCGTAAACGGACTGTCCGATCGTGTTTGGTCCCTTTCGGGCCGTTTCCAGGACTTCCGTGGTTTTCTACGATTTCTTCGGAAGTTCTTCATTCGTTCGTAGAGTTGAGACGAGTGGTATCTTAAGATAACCATCGCTGTTTCGTACGAAGAATTTAAGATCTTCCTTCATGTCGATATCTTACGAGTTTCCGAAGTTTTCCCGACGGTCCTAGATTGGAGTAAGAACCGGAGTTTCGTACGCGGAATCTCAATGATTCATCCTGCGAGGACTTAGGAAAGACTCGAAATACAGACTTCTGATGGCCGGGGACTGGGGTTCGTGTACGAAAGATTGTTATCCGAAGACCCGAGCCAGCACGGGGCTAGCGCGCCGGCGACCACGGCCAGCACGGGCGCTAGCCGCCGGCAGCCACGGCCAGCACGGGGCTAGCCGCCGCGGCCACCACGGCCAGCACGGGCGCTAGCAGCGCGGCGGCCACGGCCAGCACGGGGCTAGCCGCCGGCGGCCACGGCCAGCACGGGCGCTAGCCGCCGGCGGCCACGGCCAGCACGGGCGTTAGCCGCCGGCGGCCACGGCCAGCACGGGACTAGCCGCCGGCGGCCACGGCCAGCACGGGCGCTAGCCGCCGGCTGCCACGGCCAGCGCGGGGCTAGCCGCCCGGCGGCCACGGCCAGCACGGGCGCTAGCCGCCGGCGGCCACGGCCAGCACGGGGGCTAGCCGCCCGGCGGCTACGGACCAGCACGTGCGTCTTGACGAGGGCTTCGATTTGATATGTTGATCGTTTTCTGGGTCCTCACGGTTTGGGAGAACGGGCTCTTTGAAGTTTCAAGGAGGATTCCTTGTCGTCCGGCCTATCCAAACTTAGATCGCTTCCCGTTTCTTCCTTATACTTTCGTATGACAAATAGACTTAGCCGTTGATTTCGAGATAACTGTTTTTGACCCCAACATCACGCATTGATGATAAGTTGAGGCTACTGCTTTCATCTTATGGATCCAAGGTCTTCCTAGGATCGCATGGAACGGGGAAGGTCTGTCGATGACTACTAAATTGGTCATTTTCATTATTCCGCCAGCTATGATTGGGAGTTTGATAGTTCCCAATGAGGTAGCTATTTCTCCGGAAAAGCCTACGAGGTTAGTTTTCTGGCCAATAATTTCGTAGTCTTCTATTTCCATCCCTTTCAGGGTGTTGTAGAAAATAAGGTCAACAGAGCTTCCTGTGTCTATCATAAGTTTAGGTACCTCGTACCCTGCGATGTTCAGGGTGACGATCAGGGCATCGTCGTGAGGCATGTCGAAGTCTGACGTCTCACTCTCCCAGAAAGAAATCTTAGTGTTAGACTCGGGGTTGGGAGGCTTAGGTCTAGTGTTGGACACAGCCTCCCGTACGTGATTTTTAATAGAATTAACGGAGTCTTGACATATGTCGGATCCTCCAAGGATACAGTCCACCCTCGAGTCGGGCTCGATTGAGGTGTCGGTTTGCTCAGGAGAGCCTCGATTTGTAGGCTTTTTCCTTGGAGGAATTTTCCAAGATCATATCGACTCTTTTCTTGGGAGCTGGAGGTGGCGAATCTGTCTACTTCTCAGGTGATCTTTCGCGTTTTGGAGAGGTATCTCTGGGACCTCTTTTCTGATAGGGCGGTGGCTTTTTAAGGTCCACGTCCTTTATTTTTCCGGCTACGAATTTAGCTGCCAGATGTCGTTGGAGGTCCCAACATTCCTCAGTTGAGTGCCCTTCTCGATCGTGATAGGAGCAATGTTTGTTCTTATCGAAGCCTTTTGACCAGGGAGCTTTAGTCGTCGTGGCGACAGGTTTTTCTTCCTTATCTTCCTCGACTGCATAAGAAGTCAGTTACAAGGACTTCCAGAATGATATGGCTGAGATAAGAGTGGAGCTTGGAAACATATTGACCATGCTTGAGAAAGAGGCTACGCCACAGTATCGACCGACAGAGTACCTGTACCATCGATCGACATCGGCAAGACTACATCCATGGACCGACCAGAATGTTCATCGCCTAAGAAAGATGAATGGGAGGTTGCTTACATCAATACACGAATTGGAGACGTCTACAGCCCTCTCAACACCAATGTCGAATGGTTAAGCAAGAGGATCGATCTTCTACAGAAAGAGCTAGCATCAATTCGCAAGAAAGATCAAGCTAAGAATGCTACCTTTCCATCGATCGACACACAATCTTCACCGTCGATCGACACAAGGTTCGCAGAACTGGAAGATAGGATGAAAGCATACGTGAAGAAGCATGAAAATTTCAGTTCACCTATCCTGCGATTCCAAGACACACTGTCACAGCAGCTGAACGAGCTACAACAAGACTTGAGCATAGTTCAAGATCATCTTGGTCTTCGTGACAGAAACGCAACATCGATCGACATGCCTAGACCAATATCGATCGACAGCGAGCCACCACCAGCGAGAAGAGCATGCACTACAGTAGAAGTTGATGAACTTAAACATAAGCTGTACGAGGCTATGGATGCTATGGAGAAGAGACTCAACGGGACCTGTGATACCATTGACTACACTGTTAACGAACGAGTTAACAGCCTATGCAGAACTACTCGCCATATGAAGGGCAATATACGTGCTCTGCAAAACCAAAGAAAGTGCTCACAATCGATCGACACAGTAGATTCTGAGTCGACCGACAGACCCCTCAGCGAAATGACCGACGCGCATCTCGTAGCATCGATAGACACCGAGTCTTTGACAGACCGAGATCAGTTTATTCTTGACAGGATCAATGCGTTACAGAGTGAGCTGAAGGAATTGTCCGTACATACCTACCAGACCATCGACAGGAAGGTTGGCAACATCGAATACATTGAGAATTCTGTGAGGAAACTTCAAGATACAGTCCTCAAGATAGATAAGAAACAACTACGAGCGGATGATGCCACAAGAAGCTTCGTCGCCACATGGTTCGACAGTAGGAGACACAAGATTGATGATTGCTGTCCGGCAATCAGCAGTTTCTGCACCCCATGAGTCACTCACCTACCACAGTCAAGCTAAATGACTATAACAAAGCGCTGAGTGGGAGGCAACCCACTATTAGGTTTTCTTTATTTTTCTTTATTTTATTTATTTTTCATTTTTGCTTTTATTTTTTCGGATTTATTTTGCAGTTTTTATTAGATCCAAGTAGAATGATGATTCCGTCGACCGACATTTACCATTCATATCGCTCGACACCACACGACCGTTACTAACGATCGACGTATACCACTACGAATCGATCGACACCTTGTCGATCAGGTTTATTCATTCTAACTTGTTTATATTTATTAATTATGCTTTATTTTATTTACTTCACCACCGGCTGTGTTACACTGGGACAGTGTAATTTAAGTCTGGGGGGAGTTTACTAATATGTTTTTTTATTTTGGTTTTTATTCAAATTGTTTTTCAGAATTACTTTTCGCATAAGTATTAAATAGGAACATTGATATAGATTTATATTTGATTGTCTGACCACTCTTTAGCACCATTTTAGATTACTGATTGCAGATAGTACTAAAGATGCTAAAGTGGATCAATCTTCCACCTATATTCACTAGTTAAGATTGTTTGAAGGAACCAAAGCTGACCTCCAACACTAATACTGACTTATTTGCTTGTCCTGGGGCTTGGAAATCACTGGATCGGAATCCTCCTACAAGTCTGGAAGGTAAAAAGTCTGTGTGTTTCTGGTTCCCTCCTACAAGTCTCAAGATCTAAGTTTATGTTATAAAAGATTGAAATGATTTCTTGAGAGGCAGAGGGTAGGAGTGTCTCCTGCGACCCCAGTATTCTAAATCTCAAGGATGATCTCAAGTTTATGAATTGCTTAGCTATGTCTGAGTAGTCTACTTGTTAGATCTAGGGTTCAAATAGGTTTGTGGAATTATCCCCAAACTATAATTGCTAAGTTGTGGTACTCATCAAATGTATTGCACCCTATGCTTGTTTTAGATTAGCTAGCTAGAACATAGATCACTAGGATCTTTGATTATCTTGAATTATCCATTTGAACTTGCTTGTCTCCCGTTGAGAAGAGCGAAAGCTCCTCCTTGAGATCTTGTGTTCATATTCGGCTCGCGCCTAGGCAGATCTAGAAGCCGTCGATCGATATCCCGACAGGTGAATCGATCGGTGCAGCGAAAGGTGTCTCGATTTTTTTCTGCGCCAACATTACGACAGTTGAGGCCAGAGATGTAGATTATTTAACCAGTGATACTTCACTTGAGTTAAGCGGCTGAGATCTATAGTATCATGCAAGCAACTTGTTAAAGCATTTATAGAGATTATAATCTCCATTCCTGAATAGAAACCCTATGTCTAGTACTCTTTATCACATTTAAACAACCCATCATATTGTTAGTTAGAGCAACTACCTTGCTCATTTTAGGAATTCTTACTTTTATTTCTATCATATAAACAACCTTGCCTAGGATTGATTAGTAGATTTTATTTAATTGGTTCCCTAGCTCCTCGTGATTCGATCCCTAAGTACTACAGTTGTACCTCTTATTTGAGAGAGTAAGCTCTACTGGGTAATTTGAGCACTATCACGGAGGCGGCAAGCGAGTGCTCCGGTCAGCAATCTGACTGGGCGTAGAGCTGGTTGTCGCTACGTTACTTCCCATAGCCACTAGTGATGGGCGGGTTAAACGCGGGAGCTGTCCCAGCATGAGGTGTCTGGAAAGCAGATCCACGTCCTTCCGGAACAGTACTATCAGGAGAAAAATCTAAACGTCCTCGGGGGAACGAGGGACCGGTCAATAGATCTCGGAAAGTGACCACCAGACCTTGACGTTGCGGTGGTTGGGTTGTAATGGTTAGAGATCTAGTTATCTCTTCGAATCGTTGCTGCCGAACAGCTAGCTGTTGCATTGTACGCTCATTTTCTTGAGCCTTGTCTACTAACTGCATCATCATTTGACGTATCTCAGAGAGCTGAGCATCCGTTTGATTCAGTGCAGTTTGCTGCTGAGGATTCTTGGTGACTGGAAGCCCGGAGTTGGTTCCACCAGAAGATCTTGGGTTAGTTACCCCAGTGGCAGTCTGGCTCGTTCGAGCGCTAGCCAAAGGCTGATGCCCAGATCGGTGGTCACCGCGTCGAGGCTCCGGAGTTAGGAGACTAGAGCCTCCATCGTTTGGTGAGCCATCGCTCTGAATCATGAGGTTAGGGTCAGACGGATTCGTTGTCTGATCGGTAGGATTCATCCTCAAGTGTTTACAGTAAGGGATTCGATTATCTTCCCCACAGACGGCGCCAAATGTGAGGGATTAAACTCACCTCCTATATTTTAGATCAGGTTAAGATTAGGGAAAGATAACGTGGGCTGAATCCCGTTAGAACTTGTAGAATGAATTTGATTTGTATTGATAATCTTGATAAGAGAATGGTTACAAAAGATGTTCTTCTGATGATTACAAAGATAATGAGAATGTTATAAAGATAATGAGAATGTTTAAGAGTCTTGTGTGAATGAGGGTTGAATGAACGTGTCCCTCTTCTTCCATCATCTTCTTCTTTAAATAGCCTTCTCGAGATATCCTCCATGGATTGAGGGATTTGTAACAGGTTCCTTTTGACTCGGCTCTGCACCTCCTCGTCGGTATCGTGAGCAGCCTCTTTTTCGTGACCTCCTTCGTAATTCCTTTTAGCTAACAGCCTTCGGCTTTGTTGCAGATTCAATCTGTGGTGGACCTTTCGCGGCCCATCATTAACTTCCGGTATTTAGCTGGCGGGCCATATTTGGGCCCAACAGGTCCCGCATCAACGGTTAGGGAGGACGAGTTATGCGATTGGCGAAAAAAGTATTCGCTTCCTTCTTCCGTCGTTCTTCGCGTTCCCAGACTGTCAGAGCGAGCTACTGGTGGTATGCCCGAGGAGATTGCTATCTATGAGGCTTTCTTCGAATCGGGCTTCAGAGGTGACATACCATCATTGATATCGAGTCTCTGCAGCTACTTCCATATTTCTCCATCTCAGCTTAATCCTCCAGCTTTACGCATCCTCATAGCTATCCAAAACCTTGGAGATGAAGAAGATCTGGCTTTCGGAGTTAATGAAGTACTTTTTGCTTATCATCTGGCTCCGATTAATGGGCACGAGAGGCATTTTCATCTTCGTCCGAGATCGGGGCTTCCCATAGTCGAGGAACTTTCCAAGACTGATCGGAAGGGATTGGCTTTTGTGAAAAAATGGCCAGAGAGATATGTTTTTATGACTCTCCCAGGATCCATTATCGGTGAAACTTCGTAGGTAAGGAGTTTTAGTAGACGCTTTTTCTCACGATTTCTGATGATGGAATCTATCTGATTTGCATTCCCCCTCCCTTTTTTAGCGGGAACTCACTCAGCTCCCGTCGAGGGCGAAGGCAATGTTCTTCAGGTACAGAAGCTTCCCCTCGAGCAACGCCGCGTGACCCATCTTCTCAGTCTGGAGGTCATGCGCCGTAGCAAGCTATGGGGTAAATTATTTCTTTGCGACCTACAGGTATCCCTCTTTCACATAATAACTCGCGAAATATCTCTTTTTCAGAAGACAAAAGGGAAGGGGATCCTGAAGATCCGATGGTGGCTTTTAAGAAGGCCATGGATGCCATATCGGCAAGAAGGGGCTCATCCAGCAGGAATGCTTCGGGCGATGGAGCCGCGACTGCTGGTAACAAGCGTAGGATGGTAACGAGGGATATCGACTACTCTCCATCACGAGGCGGCAGGCCTAGGGAAGGTGTAAGCACGCGTTCACAGCGACCGTTGCTGACTGGATACTCATCCGGAGGGTTGTCTGACGTGCTGGCTGATTAGAATGCCAACGTGTTCGCGAGGATGCAGGCTTTTCCCTCGGACAAGGACTCCTCTGGGATTATTCAGCAGGTCCAGGGCGAACTCCTTCAGTTGAGATATGGATAAGACCTTGTATTATGACTCCGCAGTTTATAAGACTTGTTCTCCTACGCAGGTCCTTTCCGATTTGCATCATCTGAAGGACCGAATAGTGGAGGAGGGTTCATCAATGAATCGAGATGAGGTTTCGGAATTAACCCATCAATTGTCTGAGTAGAAGCGTAGGCGTGTTGAGAAGGAACTGGAGCTGAGGGACCTTCAACCAAAGGTTCGGGCCATGAAGGGTTAAGTAGAAATTGCTTCAGCTGAATCGCTTCAATTGAGCTGAGAGAAGCAGGAGCTGGAGGAGACTATCGTTAAACTTCAAACGGAGGCGGAGACTTCGAAAAATATGACGACCATGGCTGTGAACGGTGCAAGGATCATCGCCCGTTGGGAAGTAATGAGAGAGTGGCTCAAAGGGCAGGCCCATAAATGGAACTTGCACAAGGAGTTCTCTCAATACAAGACGGTGGTTTTGGCTGAAGCGGAACTTGAGGGTACTGAACCTCCCTCCTTTGAAGATGAACCATCTATTCCTTCATCTAGGCGCGGTAGGCCTTAGAGGATATCCGAGCTTTTTGTAATAACGGCCTTGGGCGGTCCGTCCTTGCTAAAACAATGTTTTTCATATGCTTTTCTTGTCCCTTGAATTTTATTGTTGAATAATACTTTTTGCTTTTGTTCGTCTTTCGTTCGGAATGTTTCGTAAGACCTTTGAGCACGATCTCCTGGGCGGAGTTTTAGGTTCTAGGATCGGGATCCTCTCGTGGCGCCGATAATTCAGGGGTATAGCCCTTGCCGAACACATTTCGTATCTTTAGAATACGGGGGCGTCTAGATAGGCTTGTAGACGTGTTGTAAGGGGTGGATCCTTGGAAGGGCTAATAATACGAGAGGGATGGATCCTACGTGGGAGCTGACTCCTTATGAGGTTTGGATCCTTATAGGGGTTGACCCCTTGAATGGATATCAACGTCTAGGACCTGGATCCTGTTAGTAGATTGATTGAATCCTGAAATGATCAGAAAAACGTTAGACCTTGTAATCCATTATTAAAAACCTGAGTTTTAGATTTGGAATGAAAGATCCTTGCTTGGAACCCTAGAGTTGTAGCTTGGTTTGAACCCTGAGGTTCTTGAGCCTTCGAACCCGGAAGTTCTTAAGGTCTTGAACCCTGAGGCTCCTTACCTAGGCCAGAAGGCCGTTTTATTGAACCCGAAGGTTTGCTCATTGAACCCTGAGGTTTTCTTAGTGTTGAGGTTTAATCTTTAGATCCGGGGACCATGATTAAACTCTATGTATACCTCGAACCCGGAGGTTGATGCTTTTGAACCATGAGGTTCTTGGCTAACCCGAAGGTTGGTATTTAGGATTCGAAGATCCTTGAACCCTGAGGTTCTTACTAGATCCGAAGATCAGTTAGACCCGAAGGCCCTTGATCGACACTTAGGTGATCTAGAATCCGGAGATTCCTTACAGACCCGAAGGCTGCATTGAACCCTGGGGTTCTTTTATAGACCCGGAGGCCGTACTGAACCCGGAGGTTACTATATAGACCCTGAGGCCGTACTGAACCCTGAGGTTCGTCATAGACACTGAGGCCGTATGCGTTATGGGAGGTTTGTGATCGTATTCTGCTCCCCATGGGGGAACCACTACCGATCTGTTATTGAGAAACCGCACTCTGCCACCCGGAGGTATAGGCCACTCTCGTGAATCTCAATGCTGCACTCTACCTTTCTGCAGAAAAGGTCACACTCAGACTTACTGTGGTCTAACATGGGCCTGCCCCGCGGAGCGACTTCACACCAGACACACTACTTTCCACGTCTGGATAAGTATTAAATTTTGGTGCTAACCGTTTTCGCACATTTGCTCCCTGCATATCAGCCGTCAGCATCTGATTACTGTACTTTGCAGTGTACGTCATGCCCCCTGCGTGTATTTAGCTCATAGCGTCTTTAACACAGGGTTTGGGTAGCACTAGTACGGTGGTCCCCACGTAACTCTTGGACATATAGCCTTTACGCAGGGCCCGAGGTGCAGACAATGTAATATGGTTGATCAGATCTGTTCCTTATATGTCGTACACCCATGTGAGTAGTCTCACTAGTGTATATAGGGTTTGCTGAGGTCTACGGTCCCTTAAGACTTGACTTAGCTAGTATGCCCCTTTAAGTACATTGGAGTTCCTATAACCCCTTTAGCCGTAACTAATAATGTATTTTATAAGCTTAGTCCGGAGACGTTATCGCATACATAGGAGTAGGAAACCAGTGTACTTAAATATATCATAATAATAGTAGTAGTATATAGAGCTTGATCCGGAGATCTTACTCTAGAAGTGATAGGATTTGAGGTGCAAGGCGTTCCAGCAGTTGGATTGGACCTTGCCGTCGCTATCTTCCAGCTTATAGGCTCCTGCCCCTTGCACCTCTATTACTTATAGGGACCTTCCCATCCAGGAGCGAGTTTTCCGGCTGATTTATCTCTTCTGTGGTTACAGACTCGCCTTAGGACCCAGTCCCCTTTCTGGAAGGTTCTGGATCTAACCTTTTTGTTGTAGCTCTAAGCGACTTTCAACTGGTAGGATGCATTTCTAAGGCGGGCCGCCTCCCTCTTTTCGTCGAGTAGGTCTAGACTCAGGACATTAGCTCGTTATTCTCCTACTGGGAAAGGAATTCAGAGACCGTGGTCCTTACGTGCACCACCGTGGGTATCACCGCATCAGCACCATAGACAAGGGAGAAGCGAGTCTCCTGGGTAGCCGTCTTCGGAGTTGTCCGATAGGTCCAGAGTACTCCGTGTAGCTCTTTTACCCATCGCCCATGGGCGTCTTCTAGGCGCTTCTTGAGCATGTTCACCACTGTCTTGTTAGTGGATTCTGTTGGGCCCAAATATGACCCCCTAGCTAGTGATAGACAATAAGAAATGATAACGGGCCGCGAAAGGCCCATCATGAATTCAATCTTCAAAAACAGCTAAGTCAGATCCGGAGGCTGTGAGCTGGAGATGTTCATCAGAGAGGTCAAGGAAAAGAGGCAGCTCGTTGACAAGTAAACAGACGCAGGACCCGATCAAAGAGGTAGCTCGTGGACAAATAAATAGGCGCAGGACCCGGTCAAAGGGGAGCTGTTACAAATCCCTCAAATCACGGAGGGGATCTCGGGAACCAGTTGGCTACGATCAAGCGGGACCTGAGGCTATTTAAAGAAGACATCAAACAATAATCAAGGGATCCGCATTCTCTACGATTCATACACATTAGCTCTTAAATACTATTATCTCTTTGTAATCTCAAAAACATTCCTTGTAAACAATTCTTATCAAGAATCAATAAAATCATCATTCATCTTATAAGTTCTTACGGGATTCAGCCCACGTTATCTTTCCCTAACCTTTTCCTAAATCTTAACCTGACCTAAAATCAGGAGGTGAGTTTAATCCCTCACAATTGGCGCCGTCTGTGGGGAAGAAACAATGGAATCCCTTACTCAAACTTAAGGATGAATCCAGTCGATCAGACAACAAATTCATCTAACCGATAAACAGTATCCCGATGAACAGTACTCGGATGAACAGTACTGGATGAACAGTATCTCGATGAACAGTATCTCGGTGAACAGTATCTCGATGAACAGTATCTCGGTGAACAGTATCCCGATGAACAGTATCCCGATGAACAGTATCCGGATGAACAGTACTGGAAGAACAGTATCTCGATGAACAGTATCTCGATGAACAGTATCTCGATGAACAGTGCTAGAGCAGCCAGCACGAGAACCTCCAATGGGATCGATCCAGGGCTCCCAGCCCTCGTTACCCCTCAGCACCAACCTGCTCCGAACCAGACGGAGGCTCAGCTCTCTGAGATCCATCGCATGATGATGCAGCTGGTAGAAAAAGCTCAAGAAGGTGAGCGTACAATGCAACAGCTAGCCGCTCGGCAGCAACGATTCGAAGAGGTCACTAGATCTCGAACCGCAACAACCCAACCACCGCAACGTCAGGGCTTGGGAGTGACCTTCCGAGATCGAATAACTGACCCCTCGTTCCCTCGAGGATGTCTCGACATTTCCCTTGATAACACTGGATCAGGAGAACAGGGACCAGCTTTCCAAACGCCTCATGCTAGGACATCTCCCGTGTTCAGTCCACCCCTCACCAGTGCTATGGGAAGCAACATAGCATCGACTAGGTCTATTCCCGATCAGGTTACTGGTCAGAGCGCTCGCTTACCTCCTCCACCACCTATTCTTAGGTCAGGAGAAGGAGTATCCGACCCGTCCGGGGGCAGAACGTCAGCTCCGGTGTTTCGGGCCAAAAACCTAAACACGAATCCGGGCGAACATCAAAGGACGGATGCTGATCCTACAGCTCGCCCCACTAACCTAACTCGTCAAAATAACCCAATAGCCAGTGAGCAAATCAGCCCACCGAGCACTTGGAAAAATGATCAAACACGATTCCATCAGGGACCTGTTCGCCAGGTACATGTTCGTCAGGTACCTAACGATGATCCGATTGTCCTTCCTCTAGAGGGACCAGAGGCTATTCGTAGAGATATGGAGCGGACTCACGCAGCTCTCCAAAAGCTGGGTGCTCAAGTCCACAAGGCAACGAGCTCAGCTCCCAAGATCGAGAACTTGATCGAGGAGACCTGTGGAACTCCATTCACTGACAGAATTGCCAACTCTTACATAAGAGACACCCGAAAAATTAGTATTCCCGAAGGCTTACCTGAGAGCCTTCCGGCTAGCTATCGTGAAAGCTCTTGGAGGATCAGATATATGTCAAGACTCCGTCAACTCTATTAAGAATCACGTACGGAAGGCTGTGTCTAACACTGGACCTAAGCCTCCTAACCCAGAGTCCAATACTGAGATTTCTTTCTGGGAAAGCGAGACCTCAAACCTTGACAGACCTCACGATGACGCGCTGATCGTCACCCTGAACATCGCAGGATATAAGGTCCCTAAACTCATGATAGACACAGGAAGCTCTGTTAACCTTATTTTCTACAACACCCTAAAAGGGATGGAAATAGACGACTACAAAATTATTGGCCAAAAAGCTAATCTCGTAGGCTTTTCCGGAGAAACAGCTACCTTATTGGGAACTATTAAGCTCCCAATTATAGCTGGCGGAATCATGAAAATGATGAATTTCATAGTCATCGACAGACCTTCCCCGTTTCACGCGATCCTAGGAAGACCTTGGATCCATAAAATGAAATCAGTAGCTTCAACTTATCACCAATGTGTGAAATTCCCGACACCTGAAGGGATATCTACCGTGCATGGTAACCACAAGATCTCCGGGATCTGTTACCTAGGAGGATTCAAAATTCTCAAAGAATCACCCCAATAGCAATTACAGATCCAGGAGGGTCGTGAGATACAACAGAATATTTGAGGTCCCCCTAAGAACCTCACCGAGCAAGTTAGTATCGACGACTCAAATCCTGAAAAGCAAGTGAGTATCGGATCCGAGCTACCTCTCCAGACTAAGAAGGAGCTCATCGACTTTCTAAAAAGCAACGTCGGAACCTTTGCATGGATCACCTGTGACATGAAGGGTATAAACGCTGACGTCACTACTCACAAGCTTAATGTAGACCCCACTTTCAAACCGATCAAACAAAAGCGTCGCAAGCTAGGCCTAGAAAATGCTCAAGCTGTTAACGACGAGGTTGACCGATTTACGAAAGCTGGGTCCATTCGTGAGGTACATTACCCAGACTGGCTAGCTAATCCAGTAGTTGTAAAAAAGAAGAACGGGAAATGGAGAATCTGCGTAGATTTCACCGACCTAAATAAAGCTTGTCCCAAAGACAGCTTCCCGTTACCTCACATCGATCGTTTGGTCGAGGCCACTGCTGGCCACCAGCTCACGTCCTTCATGGATGCCTTTTCAGGGTACAATCAAATCATGATGGATCCCGACGATCAAGAAAAAACCGCATTCATAACTGAACGAGGGACCTATTGCTATAAGGTCATGCCATTCGGTTTAAAAAATGCAGGAGCTACCTATCAAAGGCTAGTGAATAAAATGTTCGCTGGCCAGCTCGGGAAAACCATGGAGGTCTATATTGATGATATGCTAGTCAAATCCTCAATTGGAGAAAACCACATTTCCCACCTAAGGGAATGCTTCGATATCCTCAACAAATACGATATGAAGCTCAACCCTGCTAAGTGCATCTTCGGGGTACCTTCAAGCGAGTTCCTCGGCTACCTCGTAACCGAAAGAGGCATCGAAGCCAACCCAAAACAGATAGCTACCTTTCAGGAAATGCCGTCACCTAAGACAACCAGAGAGGTACAGACATTGACTGGACGAATCGCAGCATTAAATCGATTCATATCCAGCTCCACCGATAAGTGCCTCCCATTCTACAAACTTCTAAAAAATAATAAGAAGTTCTTATGGGACGAAAAGTGCGAGGAAGCCTTCAAACAATTGAAAGCTTACTTCTCCGAACCTCCGATCCTGGCTAAACCAGTATGGGAGAACCGCTATATCTTTACCTCGCCGTAACAACCGCTGCAGTTAGTGGTGTGCAGGTACGAGAAGAGCAAAACGAGCAAAGACCTGTCTATTATACCAGCAAGAGTCTGATAGACGCCGAAACTAGATACCCTACTATGGAAAAACTAGCTCTAGCTGTCGTAACAGCTGCCAGAAAATTGTGACCTTATTTTCAATCGCACTCAATCGTCGTAATGACTTCACAACCGTTGCAAACAATTTTGCACAGCCCTAGCCAATCATGACGATTTGCTAAATGGGCCATAGAGCTCAGTGAATACGATATCGAGTATAGACCTCGAGCAGCAGCAAAAGCTCAGGTCCTTGCCGATTTCATAATCGAGCTAGCTTCCGAACAAGTAGACTTGGAAACGGAAGCTCCGAAGTGGAGTCTGTACATTGACGAGCCTCGCCAAGACAAGGTTCCGGCATCGGTCTAAGGCTGACCTCCTCAGCTGGAGAAACCATCCAACAATCCTACAGGCTCGGATTCAGCGCTTATAATAACGAGGCTGAATACGAAGCATTAATTGCAGGATTAAAACTCGCCCTAAGCCTCGGAATTCGAGAGCTGAACGCTTATAGTGATTCATAGCTAGTAGCTAGCCAGTTCCACGGCGAGTATGAAACAAGGGACGAAAGAATGGGGGCATACCTAGAAGTTGTCTGGAACCTCACTAAGCAGTTCAACAGATTTGAACTAACAAGGATCCCACGAGGAGAGAACTCCTCAGCAGACGCGCTGGCTGCTTTAGCGTCAACATCAGACCCCCTCGTAAAACGGATCATATCCGTAAAGGGAATCGAAAAGCAAAATATCGACATAGCTACCAAAGCTGAGATCGATAGCAAGCCAAAAGAGCAAACGGAAGGTAGCTACCCCCAGACGGTAGCAACCCAAGTTCTTACAACGTACTGGTTCCTAAAAACCAGAATTCGTAGCTTTGAAAAGCATACCTCCGGGGGCAAGATCCAGACCTCGGATTCACCTGTCCACGCAGCCAGGACCAGGAGTCGTTCTGCTTTTGAAAGCGCATCCGAAGAAACGACCCAGACTCCATAGAACAACACCAGAACTGGAGATATTCCTCAGAATTCAGACTCCTTCGAGCCTAATCCGACCAATATCTCCGGGGGCAATAAGACATCAGGTCACGACACTCAGGGACCTGAACAAGACATATCAGGTCACGACACTCAGGGACCTGAACAAGACCCGCCCTCATCTCTTCATGACAAAATCATTGGGAGAGAGGATTGGAGAATACCGATCATGCAGTACATCTTGTAGGGTAAGATCCCCTCCAATAAGTGGGAGGCCCAAAAACTCAAAGCATTAAGCGCAAGATACTGCATAATCAAGTCAGTCCTCCATTAAAGAAGCATTTCCGGACCTTACCTAAAATGCGTCCATGGCCTCGATGCTATCAATCTTATGAAAGAAATGCATGCATGCTCCAGAGGAAACCACTCTGGGGGCAGAGCTCTAGCTATCCGAATCAAAAGACAGGGTTATTTCTGGCCCACCATTATAGCTGACTGCGAGGTTTACTCCTCTTCATGTGATAAATGCCAAAGGCATGCACCGATTATACATCAGCCTGCGGAAAAATTATCCTCAATACCCGCTCAGTACCCGTTCATGAGGTGGTCCATGGACATCGTAGAACCACTCATAACGTCAGGAAGAGGAAGGCAGAAGCTACGCTTCCTCTTGGTCTTGACAGACTACTTCACGAAGTGGATAAAAGCTGAAACTTTCGAAGTCGAAGGATTTGTGTGGAAAGACATTGTCTACCGCCACGGCGTCCCGTATGAGATCGTAACCGACAATGGAGGACATTTCATTTCTCGCGACTTCAAAGCATTTTGCGACAAGTGGAATATCCGCCCTACCTTCTCAAACACCTCGACGACCTCAAGGCAACGGTCAGGCGGAGGCTGCTAATAAGTCAATATTAGCAAACCTCAAGAAACGCCTCGGAACCAAAAAGAAAACCTGGTCTGAAAAGATACCTGAAGTACTTTGGGCATGACGAACCACCCCTAGAAAGGCTACAGAGGAAACCCTTTTCTCTTTAGCCTACGAAAAGGAAGCTGTCGTTCCGGCGGAAACCTCCACTGGGAGCCTCCGTCGAGAGCTCTGTACGTCTGATCCCGAAGCTAACGACCAGCTCTTATCAGACAGCTTCGATTTAATCGAGGAACGACAAGACCAAGTTTTGCTTCGGATTCAAAACTATCAGCAAGCAATGGCCCGACATTACAATTCCAAAGTCAGGCCCCAACAATTCGTTGTAGGTGACCTAGTACTTAGGAAAGTTTTCGAAGGAACCAAGGAACCAGATGCTGGGAAGTTAGGAACCAATTAGGAAGGTCCCTACCGGATTATCCATGTGGTACGACCTGGCGTCTATAAGCTCCTGAAGGTGCGAACCGGAGTATCTGAAATCAGATCGTGAAATGCCACAAATCTGAAGAAATACTATCATTAGGTACTTAAATTCCTCGAATTACGTTAGGCTTGACCCCTTGACTGGGTACGTAGGCAATTGTGTTATGAGTGCAACCCCAATCTCATTTTAACACTCTTTCCACCATGACGAAAGTGGGCATATGTTTGAGAACATAAAGCCCAAACAGCGATTGTATGATTATTGTGATACCATGTATCCTATTATCAATAAAGCAATTATCTTCGATAACTTGACCTTCGAACAAATTCAGGTCTCTACGAACCTGAACCCAAGGTCTTAAAACCCTTCGAATAAATTCAGGTCTCCGTGAACCTGAACCTAAGGTCTTAAAACCCTTCGAACAAATACATGTCTCAATGAACCTGAACCTAAGGTCTTAAAATCCTTCGAACAAATTCAGGTCTCAATAAACCTGAACCTAAGGTCTTAAAACCCTTCGAATAAATTCAGGTCTCCGTGAACCTGAACCTAAGGTCTTAAAACCCTTCGAATATATTCAGGTCTCCGTGAACCTGAACCTAAGGTCTTAAAACCCTTCGAATATATTCAGGTCTCCGTGAACCTGAACCTAAGGTCTTAAAACCCTTCGAACAAATTCAGGTCTCAATGAACCTGACCTAAGGTCTTAAAACCCTTCGAATATATTCAGGTCTCCGTGAACCTGAACCTAAGGTCTTAAAACCCTTCAAACAAATTCAGGTCTCCGTCAACCTGAACCTAAAATCCTCAGTAATCTCGAAGGTCTTAAAATCCTTCCAACAAACTCAGGTCTCCACGAACCTGGACCTAAGGTCTTAAAATCCTTAGTAACCTCGAAGGTCTTAAAATCCTTCAAGCAATATCAGGTCTCGACGAACCTGGACCCAAGGTCTTAAAATCCTTACCAAATCTCCAAGGTCTTAAAATCCTTATCAAATCTCCAAGGTCTTAAAATCCTTATCAAATCTCCAAGGTCTTAAAATCCTCATCAAATCACAAAGGTCTTAAAATCCTTATCAAACCTCAGAAGGTCTTAAAATCCTTATCAAATCCCAAAAGGTCTTAAAATCCTTATCAAATCTCAAAAGGTCTTAAAATCCTTATCAAATCTCAAAAGGTCTTAAAATCCTAAGCAAACTTCAATGGGTCTTAAAATCCCACACACGAATTCAGGTTCCCATGAACCCCCTCCTAAGGTCTTCAGAGTAGCTCAGGTTCCTAAAAACCCTGAGCTAATCTCAATGTTTCAGGAACTCCTTCTAAGGATCCTCGTAATCGAATGTACTCGAAATCTTCGAGACCTGATAAGTCATTGGACATTGTATATAATAATCACGATACATGTCCAAACCAAAACTTCCACTTGACAAAAGTCAATCTCATCCAAGAAACGATCAAACCAAGTCAAATGACTTAATACGAAAAACAAAACCGAAATTTGAATAAAAGGGTTTAAAAGCCTCCTAGGCTAACAAGGGTTCAGAAGACCCTAAGGTTTAAAAGCCTCCTCAGGCTATAAGTCTGAAACGTAAACAAAGCCCATTGGGCAAAAGTCATGAAAAGCAACATTACAATTCAAAAAGAGCAGCAGCTCTTAGCCATCATTATCACGGGAGCTCATCCCGACATCCTTGTCTCCCTCGACTGGATCACTTTCTTTGGCTGGATCTCCCTCATCTGCCTCCTTGTCATCGCCCATCTGGGACGTCTCGACTGGAGCTGAATCAGGACCCACCAAACCTAAGTTAGAACCATACTCTCCGGAAAAGGATAGATTAAACATGTTAATCTCGAAACTACCTGAACTCTCTGAGAATTGAGGAATGGGAAGCTTGCTGGCCGAGAAGTCGGATACTTGCTCCTTTTCATACGCAATCGTAGCCATCAGATTAAGCAAAAGAAATCTTCCATAAAGATAACTGTTGCTCGAGATCTCAACAAAAAGATTGATGCTCGGCGGCTAGGTCTAGCTTCCGAGATAAGGAATCTTATCTCGAAAGCTGGGGGCAACTGTTGGGCCCAAATATGACCCCCTAGCTAGTGATAGACAATAAGAAATGATAACGGGCCGCGAAAGGCCCATCATGAATTCAATCTTCAAAAACAGCTAAGTCAGATCCGGAGGCTGTGAGCTGGAGATGTTCATCAGAGAGGTCAAGGAAAAGAGGCAGCTCGTTGACAAGTAAACAGACGCAGGACCCGATCAAAGAGGTAGCTCGTGGACAAATAAATAGGCGCAGGACCCGGTCAAAAGGGAGCTGTTACAAATCCCTCAAATCACGGAGGGGATCTCGGGAACCAGTTGGCTACGATCAAGCGGGACCTGAGGCTATTTAAAGAAGACATCAAACAATAATCAAGGGATCCGCATTCTCTACGATTCATACACATTAGCTCTTAAATACTATTATCTCTTTGTAATCTCAAAAACATTCCTTGTAAACAATTCTTATCAAGAATCAATAAAATCATCATTCATCTTATAAGTTCTTACGGGATTCAGCCCACGTTATCTTTCCCTAACCTTTTCCTAAATCTTAACCTGACCTAAAATCAGGAGGTGAGTTTAATCCCTCACAGATTCTGCTTGGCTGTTAGATTTGGGGTGTCGTGGTGCTGAGTAGGAGAGCTTGATGTTCCAGTCCTTGCAGAACTTTCGGAAGTAATAGCTCGTTAACTGGGGTCTGTTGTCTGTGACGATCTCATGAGGAGTTCCAAAGCGTGTGATCATGTTAGTCCACAGGAATTTCCTGATTTGGAGATCCGTTATCTTGGCTAGTGCTTCAGCTTCCACCCGTTTGGTGAAATAGTCTGTCACGACTAGAAGAAAAATCTTTTGCCCCGGTGCCATAGGGAACTTTCCTACGATGTCCATGCCCCATTTTCGGAAGGGCCAAGGAGAACTTAGGGATTTGAGGTTCTCTGGTGGGAGGTTGGAGATTGGCGCGTGCTTCTGGCATTGGCTACAGAGCTTGGCTTGTTTGAGGGAGTCCCTCGCCATGGTTGGCCAATAGTATCCTGCTCTTCTAGGTCTGAGTACCAGGCTCCGACCACTAGAGTGGGAACCACATTCTCCTTCATGCAGCTCTTCTAACATCCTGGCGGCTTCTCTAGGGGTGAGACATCGTAGATAGGGTCCTGAAAAGGATCTTCGGTATAGTTTCCCCTTGAAAAAGCAATACCTTGCAGCTTGGCGCTTTATCTTCCGACTTTCGTCTTGATCTTCAGGTAAGGTGTCGTACCTTAGGTAGTTGGTGATGGGCGTCATCCAGGTCTCTCCTTCGTCTACCATGGATACTTCTTCAGGTTCCGTCTCCTTTTCGGTCGCGCGCCATGAAGTACCAGTAGTGGGATGCTCATATGACATGTAGTTTCTAGGGCGGACCCTAGGTTAGCTAGAGCGCCAGCCTGGGAATTGTGCTCCCTTGGAATCTGGGTGAGCTTACAATGTCGGAACCTGTCGAGTAGTCGCTTAGCCATGGATAGGTATCTGATCATACTTGGATCTTTCGCCTGATAGTCTCCTTGGACTTGGCTTATGATCAGTTGTGAATCGCTGAAGACCTGGATATCTTCCACCCCCATCTGTTTGGCGAGTGTCAGCCCTGCTATTACAGCTTCATACTCAGCTTCGTTGTTCGTTGCTTTGAAGTTGCAACGTATGGCCCTTAAGGCTGATTCCCCCGTGGGGAAAGTTAGGACCAGTCCCACGCCGGCGCCCCTTAAGTTACTAGACCCATCAACGTACAGTGTCCATTCGCCTTTCTCCCCTTCGCTACCACGAAGCTTTACCTCTTGTTCCAAGGCTGGAAGCATGCCAGGAGAGAATTCAGCTACGAAATCTGCCAGGACTTGCGATTTGATGGCTGTTGCAGGCCGGAAGATCACGTTGTATTCCCCCAGCTCTATAGCCCATTTTGCTAGTCGTCCAGACACTTCTGGCTTATGCAGAACTGCCTTGATGGGGAAGGAGGTAACCACCACGATTTGATGAGCCTAGAAATAGGGGCGTAGCTTTCGAGCAGCGTTAACTAAAGCAAGGGCCAGCTTCTCAAGGTGACTATAGCGGGTCTCTGCGTCTAGTAAAGATTTTATCACATAGTAGATAGGATGTTGTTTTCTTCCTTCTTCCCATACTAGGACCGCACTGACTGCGTGTTCCGATACCGCCAGATAAAGCAACAGGACCTCTCCTTCCAAGTGTTTTGAGAGGAGAGGTGGAGTAGTGAGATAGGCCTTGAGATCGGATAGGGATTGCTCACATTTCTCGGTCCATTGGAAGTCATTGGGGTCCTTCAGGATTTCGAAGAAGGCGTGCGACTTGTCGGATAGCCTGGAGATGAATCTGCTCAAGGCGGCCATCCTTCCTGTCAGTCTTTGCACCTCCTTGACGTTGCGAGGGGAAGGTATCACCTTGATCGCTCTCACCTGCTCTGGGTTTGCTTCAATGCCCCTGTGGATGACTATGTACCCTAGGAACTTTCCAGAGCTTACTCCGAACGAGCACTTTGAAGGGTTTAGCTTCATGTTGTACCTCCTGAGAGTGGTGAAGGCTTGTTGAAGGTGTGAGATATGGTCTTCGGCGTCTAGGGATTTCACCAACATGTCATCAATGTAGACTTCCATGGTCTACCCTATCTGATCGGCGAACATCATGTTGACAATCCGAAAGGCATAACCTTGTAACAGTAGATACCCCTTGAGGTCATGAATGAGGTATTCTCTTGATCGTCAGGGGTGCATTAGGATCTGGTTATATCCAGAGAACGCATCCATGAAAATCATCAGCTCGTGACCAGCCGTTGCGTCGACCAGCTTGTCGATGTGAGGCAGAGGGAAAGGATCTTTAGGCCAGGACTTATCAAGGTCCGTGAAATCGATACAGACTCCCCACTTCCCATTCTTCTTCCTGACGACCACCACATTGGCTAGCCATTCCGGGTATTGCACCTCTCGTATGAACCCAGCATCTAGTAGGTTCTTGATTTCTTCGTTGATTATCTCGTCTCTTTCAGGAGCGAATTTTCTCCTCTTCTGTCTAACAGGAGGATGCATTGGATCCACCTTGAGGTTATTCATGATAACATCGGGATTAATTCCAGGCATGTCTTCGTGAGACCAGGCAAAGCAATCGGAGTTGGATCTTAAGAAATCGACCAATCTCCTTCTCAAGCTTTCCAGAAGCTTGGAGCCTATCTTTAAGTTTCGACTCGATTCCCTTCCGTGAGCAGGACCTCGTCCATTTCTTCCACTTCCGGCTCTTCGGTATGTGGGGCCGGAAGCTTCTTCTATAATTGCTATAAGACCTGAGTTTTTCCCCTAAGGATAGTCTGATATCAAGACCTAGCATTCTCTTGATTCCCCTTGACCGCTCTGATGCCCCAAGGGGTTGGGAACTTGACCAGATGGTGCAACGTCGAAGGTCCGGCTCCCATGTCATGGATCCAAGGCCTTCCTAATATCACGTTGTATGATGAGGGGCAGTCGACGACCAGGAACTTCGTAGCTTGGTTTACCCCTTCGGCATACACGGGAAGAAGGACCTCTCCGAAGGTTTTTTTGACTTCTCCACTGAAGCCTACGAGGGGAGTTGCCTTTCTGGTTAGAGCTGTAGGTTCCAAACCTAGGTCGGCGAAGGCAGAATAGAAGATTATGTTGCTGGAGCTCCCATTATCTACTAGTATCCGCTTGACCAAGCAGTTTGCTATGGTAAGTGAAATGGCGACAGCGTC
Source organism: Raphanus sativus (assembly GCF_000801105.2). Classification (NCBI taxonomy): domain Eukaryota; kingdom Viridiplantae; phylum Streptophyta; class Magnoliopsida; order Brassicales; family Brassicaceae; genus Raphanus; species Raphanus sativus. Next base: position 99,402 of record NW_026615335.1, on the reverse strand, counting down.
ATGATGAGGGGTGAGGACCTTCTCCTGCTCCCTTGCAGTGAAACTGATCTCATCTGTTCCAAGGAGTAGGTGCTCGGGACCCTCGGCCTCTTGGCCGTTCCTGGCATTGCGAGTACTTTTCTTGCTGTGGATCACCTCTGATCCGCCTGTGATGACGTGGATCACCCGGTCTTGCTGTGGTGGCAATGCGGGAGCTGCCTCGATAGGGAGACCGGGACCTTCTTTATTTAGGAGGTTCTTGGCTTTATCCGAGAGGAACTCCCGTAGGTAGCCTTTCTTGAGGAGCTCGGCGACTTCCATCTTTAGGGCCATGCAGTTCTCCGTAGTATGACCATGATCACTATGGAACTCGCACCATCCCTTAGGATTTCGATTAGCTTCCGCGGCCTTCATTTTAGGAGGCCACCTGACTTGAGGACCCATTTGTCGTAAGACACCGATCAACTCCGGTTTGGATATCGCAAGATGGGAGATGTCAGGCCAAGTAGACACCATCATCCCTTCGGATCTAGGCAAAGGTCGATGCTGATACCTGCCCCTACTCGGGTTACTAGTCTCCTTAGAGGACTTAGAGTGAGAAGGCTCGTCGCGGTCACTTCTTGTAGGCTTTGATGACTTCTGATCATACTTCAGACCGGCTTTAGCCCTACTAGCGACATCTTCTTCCCATCTTACTTGAGCCCAAGCACGAGACAGCACGTCTTCCATAATCCTGCACTTGTATTTGATCAGCTCCTTGTAAAGCTCTCCCTCTGGAAGTAGACCCCTCTTGAAGGCTGAGATAGCTGTATCAGCATTGCACTCAGGAATAGCTACCTTCACTTGGTTGAAGTGAGCTATGTAAGAACGAAGGGGCTCATTCCTATGCTGGAGGATCTCATAGAGATCATCTGAGTTCTTCTCTAGGTCACGGCTGCTAGCGAACTGCTCCACGAACTTATCGCTGAGGGCTGCAAAGGATTTGATGGATTTTGTGGGCAGGTTGATATACCACTGAAGAGCAGGGCCGGTCAAGGTCGATCCGAATCCTTTGCACATGGTAGCTTCCCTTGCATCCCGAGGGATTGCTACTGCTAGCATGGGTTGCTTGTACTGAGCAATATGATTGTCGGGATCTCCAGTACCTTCGTACATCTTTATGCTTGGGAAAGAGAACTTTCGCGGCATCTCCACCGAAGCAATCTCTTCCACGAAAGGTGTATCAGATTAGGACCCCTGATTGCTTCTTCGAATAGGAGGAGCTGCCCCTGGGAGCCATTCTACCATAGATTGAATGGTGCCGAACCTTTCGGAGACCACTCTTTCTAAGTAGGCTCTAGGGCCGGATCTGAGATCTCGGGATCATTGGGTGAATACTCCTCGTCCTCCGTATCGGAATCGCTATCTACTTGTACTCGGGTCCTATCGTTCGCGGCTCCTCGGCTTTCGGGTCTGTCTTCGGTTGAGGCAGGTCGACGAGGTACCTCTTCACTGTCGCGCGGAGTGTAGAGTGAAGCCATGGGTCGTACCTTAGTCCAGAACCGGTTCGCTTGTTGCTAGCTTCACCGAGGGTATGGTTTTCTTGTCAGAGGACAATATTCTCCGCCTCTATGGCGTCTAGCTTCTCGGCGCTTTGCTGTAGTTGCTTGGAGTGCTCTCCAAGTTGGTCTTTTAGGGTTTGAACTTCGAGGAGAAGTTCAGGACCTCCGGGTGTTGTCTCCCGAGGTTTGTGAAGATCGGTAACCTGACTCTGAAGAGACTCGAGCTTGTTGAGGAGTTCGATCTCTCTCGGAGTCATCTCCGTCTGGTTAGCGTCGTCCTCTAATGCCATCGTCACGTAGTTGGATAACTCCCTTCCTTCTAGCGCCAAACTGTTAGGGTATTTTATGTAGGATCGTTTAAGTGTTACGGAACACTAGAGGATTTGTTTGTAAGAGTTGTAAATCGAGAACAAAGAGATGTTATTGATCGGGACTACAACGTTTGGTGGTGTATGAACCCTAGTTCTAGCCGCCTAAACTCTAATCTCTAAGTCTCGAATTGTCGATCCCTTATTATAGGGTTTGGGCTCCCCTTTTATAGTTGTAGATGTCGGCTTCAAGTAATAGAACTCTTCCATAATCGGAAAAATGGAAGTTTCACCTTGGGTAGAAAACTTCTATTTTGCTCCAAGGGATCGGTCCGTTCTAGGGGTCGGACCCAAGGCAGGGGTTGGTTCCTGGTTTCTTCTTGAACAAGGGTCCGAAAGTCGAGAACCTGTCTGGAAGCTGGAGAAAACTCATGTCTGGATATTTTTCCCCAACAAACCCCTTCGTTCCTACATAGCACGCTTCAACCAAGAGAAGGTGGCTATCCCTGAGTGCAACGCTGATACGGCTATCTCAGCCTTCAAGCGGGGCCTACTCCCAGAGGGAGATCTCTTCAAGGAGCTGATCAAATACAAGTGCAGGACTATGGAGGACGTATTGTCTCGTGCTTGGGCTCAAGTAAGGTGGGAAGAAGATGTTGCTAGTAGGGCCAAAGCCTGTCCGAAGTACGATCAGAAGTCCTCAAAGCCAACTAGGAATGATCGTGACGAGCCCTCTCATTCCAAGTCCACCAGGGAGACTAGCAACCCAAGCATGGGTAAGTACCAACATCGACCTTTGCCTAGGTCCGAGGGGATGATGGTGTCCACTTGGCCTGATATCTCTCATCTTGTGTGTGATATCCAAACCGGAACTGATCGGTGTCCTACGACAAATGGGTCCACAAGTAAAGTGGCGTCGCAAGATGAAGGCTACATAAGCTAATCGAAACCTCAAGCGGTGGTGCGAGTTCCATAGCGACCATGGTCACACCACAGAAGATTGCATAGCCTTGAAGATGGAAGTCGCTGAGCTCCTCAAGAAAGGCTACCTAAGGGAGTTCCTCTCAGATAAAGCCAAGAACCTTCTAAACAAGGAAGGTCCCGGTCTCCCTACCGAAGAAGCTCCAGCATTGCCACCGCAGCAAGACCGGGTGATCCATGTAATCTCAGGCGGATCAGAGGTAAGCGGAATTAGTAGTTCTGCTGCCAAGAGAAGTACTCGCAACGCCAGGAACGGCCAAGAGGCTGAGGGTCCTAAGCGCCTACTCCTCGGAACGGATGAGATCAGCTTCACTGCAAGGGAGCAGGAGAAGGTCCTTGCTCCTCATCATGACACCCTTGTCATTTCACTTACAATAGCAAACTGCTTGGTCAAGAGAATAATAGTAGACAATGGGAGCTCCAGCAACATAATCTTCCATTCGGCCTTCGCCGACCTAGGGTTGGAACATCAGCCCTAACTAGAAAGGCGACTCCCCTTGTAGGCTTCAGCGGAGAGGTCAAGCAAACCTTAGGAGAGATCCTTCTCCCCGTGTATGCCGAGGGGATAAACCAGGCCACAAAATTCCTAGTCGTCGACTGCCCTTCATCGTATAATGTGATACTAGGAAGGCCTTGAATCGACGACATGGGAGCCGTACCTTCGACTTTGCATCAGCTGGTCAAGTTCCCAACTCCCTGGGGCATCAAGGTGGTCATGGGAGATCAGGAGAATGCCAGGTCCTGCTACCAGACTACCTTGAAGGGAAAGACCCAAGTCTTATAGCAATTACAGAAGAAGCTTCCGGCCCCGCACACAGAAGAGCCGGAAGTGGAAGGAATGGATGAGGTTCCACTCACAGAAGGGAACTTGGGTCAAAATTGAAAGACAGGCTCCAAGCTACCAGAAGGTCTAAGAAAGAGATTGGTCGACTTCTTGAGATCCAACTCCGATTGCTTCGCCTGGTCCCACGAGGACATGCCTGGAATTGATCCCGACGTCATCATGCTTCAACTCAAGGTGGATCCAATGCATCCTCCCGTCAGACAGAAGAGGGGAAGTTCGCTCCTGAAAGGGACGAGATAATCAATGAAGAGGTCAAAAACCTACTGCATGTCGGATTCATACGAGAGGTGCAATATCCGGAATGGCTAGCTAATGTAGTGGTTGTTATGAAGAAGAACGGGAAGTGGAGAGTCTGTATCGACTTCACGGATCTTAATAAATCCTGTCCTAAAGACCCCTTACCCTTGCCTCACATTGACAAGCTAGTCAACGCAACTGCTGGTCATTAGCTGATGAGTTTCATGAATGCATTCTCCGGATATAACCAGATCCTAATGCATCCTGATGACCAAGAGAAGACCTCATTCATGACCTCAAGGGGCATCTACTGTTATAAGGTCATGCCTTTCGGATTGAAGAACGCAGGTTCGACCTATCAGAGGCCTGTCAACATGATGTTCGCCGATCAGATAGGGCAGACCATGGAGGTGTATATTGATGATATGCTGGTAAAGTCCCTGGACGCTGAGGACCATATCTCGCACTTTCAACAAGCCTTCACCACTCTCAGGAGGTATAACATGAAGCTGAACCCTTCAAAGTGCTCGTTCGGGGTAAGCTCTGGGAAGTTCCTAAAGTATATAGTCACCCACAGGGGCATCAAAGCAAACCTAGAGCAGGTGAGAGCAATCCAGGTGATACCTTCCCCTCGCAACGTCAAGGAGGTGCAAAGACTGACAGGAAGGATGGCCGTCCTGAGCAGGTTCACCTCCAGGCATCCGACAAGTCGCATGCCTTCTTCGAAACCTTGAAGGACCCCAAGGACTTCCAATGGACCGATAAATGTGAGTTGGCCCTATCCGATCTCAAGGCCTATCTCACTACTCTACCTCTCCTCTCAAAACCCTTGGAAGGTGAGGTCTTATTGCTCTATCCGGCGGTATCAGAGCATGCAGTCAGTGCGGTCCTGGTGAGGGAAGAAGGAAGGAAACAACATCCTATCTGCTACGTGAGCAAATCATTGCTAGACGCGGAACCCCGCTATAGTCACCTTGAGAAGCTGGCCTTTGCCTTGGTTAACTTTGCTCGAAAGCTACGCCCCTACTTCCAAGCTCATTAAATCGTGGTGGTCACCTCTTTCCCCATCAAAGAAGTCCTTCACAAGCCGGAAGTGTCCGGACGACTAGCAAAATGGGCTATAGAGCTAGGGGAGTACGACGTGACCTTCCGGTCAGCAACGGCTATCAAATCGCAAGTCCTAGCAGATTTTGTAGCCGAATTCTCTCCTGTTATGCTTCCAGCCCTGGAACAATAGGTAAAGCTTCGTGATAGCGAAGGGAAAAAAGGCGAATGGACATTATACGTTGATGGGTCTAGTAACGTAAGGGGCGCAGGCGTGGGACTAGTCCTAACTCCCCTACGGGGAAATCAGCCTCAAGGGCCGTACGATGCAACTTCAAAGTAAAGAACAACGAAGCTGAGTACAAAGCTTTAATAGCAGGGTTGACACTCGCCAAACAGATGGGAGTAGAGGACATCCAGGTCTTCAGCGACTCACAACTGATCATAAGTTAAGTCCAAGGAGACTACTGATGTCTTGCATATTTACATGTTTTTAGCATTCATATCTTGTGCATTTTGATCATATAAGTTAGGCATTAGGAACCTTTAGGTCTGTGGGAACCGAAATTCAGACCGTCAATATTTCGTATAAATAAGGAAACTAGGAAAAACCCTAATTTCCCAGAAGGTCCCGGATTTCTGAGAAACCACACGTCAAGCAATCAAAACACGACAATAACGGAAAATAAAAATAAAAATCGTAAAAAGAGAGCAAGAAGGATTTTATTCCGAATCTGCGTATGAGCTTGACAACAACAGGACAACATGCTTCGGCTACGAGAGTTTTCAGCGAGATCCTAGTTCTAATACCCGAAGGTGGCTGAACCTAGTTGAGTCGCAGCTCAAAAAATAAAAACGGAAAGTTGCCTAAATTGCTCTAAGTGCTAAGTTGCTCTGGAAAAGTGATGCCTCTATGCCTCTCGCCTTGAACTCCTTATATACTCTCTCCAAGGTTGGTTTACGCTTCCCCCTTTTGCCCTTAAGCCGTCATAGTCGAAAAAATGGGAATATTCCATTTTTTCAGATTTTCATGATTATCTGCGGAAAGTTTCCATTTTTTCCGCGGAAACTGATGCTTATCCTCCAAGCATAAACCGTCATAAGGTTTATGGGTTTTTAAGAAATCGCAAGTGGGCTTCGAATCAAGTTTAGGACCTCTTTGGGCCGTATTTTTGATTTGAGACTTTTTTACGATTTCTCCGATAAGGTTAAGTTCTCCACGGTTTTATAAGAAACCAAACAGACAATTCCATTTGATCGAGAGATCAAGGAACTGATAGTCGTGAATTGCGGAGAACGGCTATACGGATAGTCGAGAATGCATAGTTTTACGTCATATCGTCGTTCCGGAAGACTTTGGACGTTTCGGAGAATGATCGATGCACGAACGCTCGATCGCTATAGCGACCGAACTTTGTCCGCAGCTCGGTCGCAATAGCGACCGAGCTGTAATCGAAGATCGGTCGCTGTAGCGACCGAGCGTTGTCTCGTGATCCGTTCGCTATAGCAACCGATCTCTTATCCTTGACCCAATCGCCATCGCGATTGGGTTTGTGCCGTGGATTATGGTCTGTTTTCCGAACGTTTGGAACCATTGCGAAGCTACGATTATCTTAGGATGCTTGTTTGCGGATGTTCGGACCTTTGATAACAATGTTCCGTTTGTTTTAGGAAAACGTTTTCTTTTTTAAGTCGTAAATTTCTCAAGCCGTTGATTAAGAAATCACTAATATCTTAAGCCGTTGTTAAGAAATCGTTGATTTCTTAAGTCGTTGATTAAGAAATCGTCTTTGTTAAGAAATTGTTGATTTCTTAAATCGTTGATTAAGAAATCGTCGTTTTAAAGAATCGTTCTCTTAAAACAAGATTTTTCCGTAAATGTTTCGTATAAGTTTTTCTTTTCCGAAAAACCGTAAAAAACTTCTAAGCAAATAATTTTTAATGGAAATTTGGATGCCAACTTGTCCTTGTCCGATTTCGACCCCAACAGTTAGCCCCCAGTGCGGTAGAATCGTGGGCTAACGAGATTCTGTCATATAGTTTGGCGAGTTTAGGCGAGATTTTAGGTCAAGTTAGTGTCCAAAAGTCCGAACTTGAATAGTAAATCCTGAAGTTTATAAAAGAGAGGGTAACTCTTTCATTTTTACTCACCCATCTTTCATAAGACTTTCTTTGAAGAATCCTCTCAAGAAATTTTTTTTGTAGAAAGAAAATCCTTCAACTAAAGGTCAAAGTTGTTTAAGCGGAAAGAAGTCTTCCAAGAAGAAGACTCCCGTGACTCCTTCTCCCGATTGCAATCAGGATGAAGAACTCCTCATTCCGAAGGCCGAGTTTGAGCTTCCTCCGAATGCGGTTGAACTTGATGCGTATTGGAGAGCAAGTAGTGATCGTATAACACGTCCCGGAGAAGAAAAGTTTCCGATCTGCCAATCTCGGAAAGCGGGGGCCCACCTGCCGAGTAAGACCACTGATCTTTTTCTCGAGACGCTTCGGAAGTTTGCCGGAGTCCCTGACGCGGTTGAGTTCCGGATTCCTAAGGTCGGAGAAAGCGCCGACCATCCTCCGGAAGGCTACTTCACGTGTTACGAGGCGGTTCTGACGCGCTGTCGCATCTGGTTTCCGATTCCTGAGATCATTGTCCGTGTACTGGACCGTTTTCAGGTTTCGTTAAACCAGCTGAACCCTAAGAGTTTAGAGATCCTTATCGGTCTCGTAATTCTGAGTTACGAGTGCGGCCTATCCCTCACTGCCAACCATTTTGAGGCACTTCTGCGGATTCAATACAACAAGGAGTCGACCTCCTGGCGACTGACTCCTCGTACCATAGTGCTGGTAGTAAGGGGAACCGTTTCCAATTTTAACAATTGGAGACAATTTTTCTTCTACGTCCGACTCAATGCTGCGTCCGTCGCGGAGGAATTTATTCCGATATTCCGGACGGCTCCAAATCCCCTTCCACACATCAGCGTGGTCCATCCCTGGCCTAGGGACATTATGGAGTTAAGGGACGCGCTTAGGAGGGTTCGGAAGGCGATCCGATTGGTTCACTCTGACTTCGAGGCGGAAGGTGAGATTGATTTTGCTCCTGTTGAGCATCTCCCGGAGCGTGTTCCGGTCGAGAGATCGCCTGAGTTGCCACGGAAAAATAAAGACATCGAGGTCGAGGATCACGACTTTCCCGCCGACGATTCTCCGCTTCCGGGATGGGATCCGTCTCTAGGCTTTGGCGATGGGAGCGGTTCGAGCGATGCGCAAAATCCCAATTTTGACGACTTCTTTTCCGATCTTCCTGATCATCTTAATCCGTTCCCCTTTGTGGAGGAAACGGAGATGCCCGAAATATTGGCGGAGACTTCTCGCGTGGTAAATGGGGTTAGTTTCTACTTCTTCCTACATTCTCTTTTGTTATCCGATCATATTTATATTTTTGTAAAAAATAAAAATTCTATTTTCGAATTTCGCAGGCGATGAACCATCTCGGCTCGGCGTTGGTGGATAGCCAGAGAGAATTGAGGATCTGGCGCTTCAAAGCGGAGAAGAACGCGAATGACTTGGCGCGACTTCAGGAGGAGACCTTAGAGCGAACTTAAGGGCGGCTGCCGACCATGCTAGAGAGATTCGCCGAGCGAGGAGGCAGGCCAAGCGGGAGATTGCCGCCGAGATGCAGAATCGAGCGATGCGTTTCCAGGAGGAGTATTACAATCTCCGGGCGGCCGATGCCGCGGTAGGTGATTTTCGCGAGTGTCGCGGATCGGTTGGAGCTCTCACGAGGACTCAGCAGAGGGATTATGTTTACAAAGAGGAGTTGAGCCTCATGCAGGATGGCATGAAGGACAATGTTCACGCCAAGTCGCTTGTTCCCCCCATCGAGGAAAGGATCTGGGGACTCTAAGAGCCGATCCCTGTTTCTCTTGACATGGTGGAGGTCGCGACCGAAGCGGAGGGAGGTGAAGATGAGGTGACTTATCCGACGGAGTTCGGAACTTTGTCGTCGGATAATTTTATCCTCTACTGAATTTGTCGGGAAAATGTTTTCCCTTATCTTTGTATTTCCGTGGCCAAGTGTGGCCGTTTTATATGTTTATGCCGCGACCGTAGCAGGTTGCGTAATTTTATGTATTTCGGGACTGGCCTTTTAAGGCTTTGAATCCCTGCCGTCTTTGCACGGCTTTTTATAAATATGAAGTAAGTTTTTCGATGATTATGTTTTATGATCTGATTTAAACTTTCGCCAAGTGTAGAGGGCAGAATGCTAGTAGTCATTTCGTATTCTAACTCTTAATTCGTCGCTTGGTCCGTATGCTACTTTTTTAGCGAGTGTTTTAGGTATAAGCGATAAGAGACATGTTTTGGGATCTCGTATTTGATACTATGTTCGTGAGATGTTAAGTGCCAGCAAGACTGGGCTTAGGGCAAGACCTATGTTTAGTCTCAGCTTAATGGCTATGCGATGACTGATCGGCTTCCGTTTTGCCTGTTTGTGATTTTGACCTGATTCGTACCGTTTTAAAATCCGCGAAATGTTACCGGTTTATACTATTTGTCTGAGTACGAACCGAGCGACTTCCTTTACGAAGTGCTAGACAAAATTTCGATTTTCTTGTATAGCGCGCTATGGTATACTGGTCGGATGTAAGAGGATCTCGTGAAAAGATCTGACTACGAATTTGTTTAAGTGAAACATTTCTTTATTTGCCCGTCGGGCCAATCGACGGGTTTGTTTTCGTTTTTAAGGTCGTGGAGGGACTATTTAGTGGTTGTTTTAATGTCGCGGGCGGACTATTTTGATTAAATGTTTAAAGTCGCGGATGGACTATTTTGACGGATGATACGAACTAAAAATCTTCAGTAAAACTGTGACGTCTCGCATTTTCTTGAGGATACGTTTTTCCTTTTCTGGAATGTTTAAGAATCGATAGATTGAGAAAAAGAATTTTATTGAAAAAGTTTCGAAAATTTCGAATACAATTGCGGGTAATTTTTTTTTTGTCTTGTGGGAGTATACGAGTATACGCACCCACTCCCCCGCCTTTTTGGCGAGGGGGATAGCTGAACTCGCCGGGTTTCAACAGGCTGCCTACGTACCTCTTTTGAGGATCAAGCCATCTCGTAGTTCTGTTTGTGCCGTGAGTGTGATTACTCGTCGGCTAGTTTTTTGTCGACCACTTTAGTCGCGGGGTCGACGTTTTCCTCGGGATTTTTCTCTTCCCGTTGAGTTGTGATGTTGTCTTTGGAGTCGGGGACGGTTCCGATCTCTGAATCTGCTTCTGCAGAAGGCATCGATGTGCCCTTTGTCGGGGCATCTTCGGCGGAAGGTTGGGTTCGCTTGCGTTTAAAGTGGAGGTCGTCGTTATCTGCCTTATCTTATGCTCCGCTAGGAAACAAAGTCGCGACTGTTTTTGACAACCCCAGATTGCGGCGATTCTAGTCCTGGTTGGGAATTTAACGCCCAAGTAATAAGTCGAGAGAACGGCCTTCATGGCGTTTAGCCATGGTGTTCCCATAACCGCGTTGTAAATAGCCGGGCTATCTACCACCGCAAAGTCACCTATCTTGGTGACGTTTTTTGCTATGACGGGTAGTTGGATGGATCCCAGGGTCATGGACGTTTGTCCGGAGAAACCCGTGAGCGGTTTTGGTACCGGAGTGACTTCTCCGAGTTTAACGCCCATCCTTCTTACGGTAACGCGGAAGATTAGTTTTACCGTGCTTCCGGTATCGATAAGTATTCTTGTGACTTCGAGATCTCTTATTACGAGATCAATGACCAAGGGGTCGCAGTGAGGCTGGTCGATTCCGCAAGCCTCTTCTTCCGTGAACGTGATCGAGGCGTTATGCCCGTCTCGAGTCGGAGACCGTGGGGGATACTTCACAGTTGTCTCGGCTTTCCGTTGGTAGGCTTTGATGGCCGAGACCGAGTCCTTGCAGTACTGGGATCCTTTCATGATCATGTTCACCCTCCTGCGGGAGTTATCATTCCCTCTATCGTCCGGTCTTCTCTCGCGTTTTTCTCCGGCCTGATTTCTCGGCGACGAGTTTCCACGGGAGGATTCTTATTGGTTTTTGGCGGACGGTCGGAGTCGAGGATTAAATCCTTGACGCTGGTTACTCCAGAGAGTTCTCCAGCAAGCAGCTTTGCGGCAAGCCTTGCCCCTATGACTTTGCAGTTAACCGTGGAGTGACCTTCGGTCTGATGGAACTCGCAGTAGACGTTTTTGTCGTAACTCTAGTTACGGTTCCACATATTTCCCGAAGTTCTGCCCTGCTCCGTAATTACCGCGTAGTTGTGCGTGCCTTGGAGTGCTTCCCCCTCGTGATGGACGTACTTGTCGTTATGAGAAGTTTTCTTCTTCGACTTTGGATCCATGTCTTTCGAAGAGTTCCTTGCCGGCTTATGTTTTTGCGACAGGACTTTCGTCTCTTCTTCGATCATTATGTAATCCGAGGCTTTATGGAGGGAGTCCTGGATTGTGTATAAATAAGGAAACTAGGAAAAACCCTAATTTCCCACACGTCAAGCAATCAGAACACGACAATAACGGAAAATAAAAATAAAAATCGTAAAAAGAGAGCAAGAAGGATTTTATTCCGAATCTGCGTATGAGCGTGACAACAACAGGACAACGTGCTTCGGCTACGAGAGCTGTCGGCGAGATCCTAGTTCTAATACCCGAAGGTGGCTAAACCTAGTTGAGTCGCAGCTCGAAAAATAAAAACGGAAAGTTGCCTAAATTACTCTAAGTGCTAAGTTGCTTTGGAAAAGTGATGCCTCTATGCCTCTATGCCTGTCGCCTTGAACTCCTTATATACTCCCTCCAAGGTCGGTACGCTTCCCCCTTTTGCCCTTAAGCCGTCATAGTCAAAAAAATGGGAATATTCCATTTTTTCCGATCTTCATGATTATCTGCGGAAAGTTTCTATTTTTTCCGCGGAAACTGATGCTTATCCTCCAAGCTTAAACCGTCATAAGGTTTATGGGTTTTTAAGAAATCGCAAGTGGGCTTCGAATCAAGTTTAGGACCTCTTTGGGCCGTATTTTTGATTTGACACTTTTTTACGATTTCTCCGAAAAGGTTCAGTTTTCCGCGGTTTTATCGTAAACCAAACAGACGATTTCATTTGATCGAGAGATCAAGGAACGAATAGTCGTGAATTGCGGAGAACGGCTATACGGATAGTCGAGAATGCATAGTTTTACGTCATATCGTCGTTTTAGAAGACTTTGGACGTTTCAGAGAATGATCAATGCACGAACGCTCGATCGCTATAGCGACCGAGCGTGGTCTCGTGATCCGTTCGCTATAGCAACCGAGCTCTTATCCGTGACCCGATCGCCATCACGATCAGGTTTGTGCCGTGGATTTTGGTCCGTTGTCCGAACGTTTGGAACAATTGCGAAGCTACGATTCTCTTAGGATGCTTGTTTGCGGATGTTCGGACCTTTGATAACAATGTTCCGTTTCTTTTAGGAAATCGTTTTCTTTTTTAAGTCATAAATTTCTCAAGCCGTTGATTAAGAAATCGCTAACCTCTTAAGCCGTTGTTAAGAAATTGTTGATTTCTTAAGTCGTTGATTAAGAAATCGTCTTTGTTAAGAAATCGTTGATTTGTTAAATCGTTGATTAAGAAATCGTCGTTTCAAAGAATCGTTCTCTTAAAACAAGATTTTTCCGTAAATTTTTCGTATAAGTTTTTCTTTCTGAAAAACCGTAAAAAATTTCTAAGTAAATAATTTTTAACGGAAATTTGGATGCCAACTTTGCCTTGTCTGATTTCGACCCCAACAAGGTCCATTTTGCATTCATTTGTCCTTAGCAGGTGTTGGAGCATGTTTTGGTGTGATTTGAGGTGTTTGGGAGTCAAAAAGAAGGTGAAGAATCAAGTTTGGCCATGAAAAGAGAAGTCAATCCATGATCTGGTCGAGACAAAGATGATCTTGGACGGAGGCCTTAGAGATGTCTTCTGTTGCTAAGATTTTGTGGCAGACAGAAAATTGAGTTAGCTTTTCAATGGAAGTGGTTTCAAGTCATTTGGAGCTATATTGGAGGAGTTATGATCAGTTTACTAAAAGCACATTAAGCTGACCGGGTAGAGTGGCCCGGGTACAGCTACCCGGGCGCAAATGATGGGTCTGGCCAAGGAAGTTTTGGACCGGGGAAGCATGGACCGAGTACAAAACCTCGGGCGGAGATGGACCAAAGAAGGACCAGGGAGGCTTGGACCGGAGTCGGCACCCCGGGCGCAAAAGGAAGAAGCAAGGACCGGGGTGGCAGGACCGGGTTGTTTGACCTTGGCTCGACCCCGGTCCATTTTCTTACCTCATTTTGGACGAAAATTAGCTTTTCCTAAGGTCATTTTGGTCATTTGTCTTGGTGTTTCTTCCTTTCTAAACCTAAGTATAACTACTCTTGTAACCCAAAGTTGAGACTTATCTTCTTTTCTCTCTAAGAACACATTGAAACCTTAAAGAAAGATTGAATCTTTAGTTTCTTTTCTTCCTATTTCTTTGTGATTATTGGTTTAAACTTGCTTCTCAACATGTTTTCTCTTAAATCAACCATGGGTTTAAGGTTAATCATGAAGATTAGTGAGTAGACTCCTTTTGGATTCATGGGCTAGGGTGATTAAGGGTGATTAGTGAAGATCTAAGGTGTTTAGTGTTAGATTTACTTGTTTCCTTTCTTGTTAAGGGTTCTCAATGCTATTTTGATCTTAACCATATCAAAATAGATCCTTAAGCATTTCCTGCCCACAAGGTGTATGATGAAATGCCTGAACCAACTCTTCAATGCTTTTAGGCTTGCTTTACCTAAGAGATTAGTTGTTAAAAGAGTTAATATTGCTATTAGACTGTTTCTCCATGTTTGCTTTATAAACATTCAACCTAAGAGATTAGATGCTTGAGTTACTTTAGCAAAAGAGCATGCATCTAGAGATAGAGCTTGTTTAGCTTAGTGTCTAGGCATAAGGAAAATGTTAGATTGATAGCTTGCCACCTCTAGATTGGATCTACATCACCCAATATCAAATGCCTAGCCCCATGAGTCCTCCTTGCTTCATATTAAAAAGAAAGTTCACTCTTTTATTGCATTTCTAGTATAGCCTTAGTTTATAATCAAAACCATCTCTCTTATTGGATTGCACTTAGCTTAAGTATAGACTTGCATTCTATTTGCATTGAGATCATCTAGGAATGGATTGACATCTGAAGTACTACTTTGATTTGCATAATTGGACCCTTGAAAAGTCTTGTTATCAAATTGGCGCCGTTGCCAATCCTAGTTTGATTTTGACATTGAGATATGGTCACTTGCTTGAGACTAAGTCATTTTTATTATTGCTGTTTGTGATATTGATTCTCTCCCTGCAAAGCTTGGTGCATTTCAGGTGTATGAACTTGAGGAGCAAAGGTTCATCAAGCCTTGTTCCAAGAGTTGAAGACATAGCTGCACGTGAAAGAAAGTTAGTAAGAAAGAGAAGAGAAGAAGAGCAACAGGTTCACTTGCAGAGATTGGGGTTTGATATGGAGAACCTACCTCAACATGAAGCTGCTCAAGCTGGTATTGGTCAAGGAGCTGCCAACCTTAGACCTCAGTGCCAGCCACAACACCCTCCACGCCAAGCTAGAGCCATTGGGGCCTATGATCAACCTCACATCAATGGTCATAGGTTGGGAATCAGAGCACCTGCTGTGGAGAACAACTACTTTGAGATCAAGTCAGGACTGCTCAACACCATTGAGAACAACAAGTATCATGGTCTTGCTACTGAAGATCCTTTTGACCACTTGGACAAGTTTGATAGCTATTGTGGTTTGTCCAAGACCAATGGAGTGTCAGAAGATGCTTTGAAGCTCAGGCTCTTCCCTTTCTCTCTGGGAGACAAGGCAAGACAGTGGGAGAAGTCTCTCCCAAGCGACTCTATCACTACTTGGGATTAGTGCAAGGAAGCCTTTCTAGACAAGTTCTTCTCCATCTCCAGGACAGCTAAGATCAGGAATGAAATCTCTGGGTTTCAGCAAAGGAACTTAGAAGTTTCAGTGAAGCATGGGAAAGGTTCAAAGGCTACCAAGCTCATTGCCCACACCATGGCTTCTCCAAAGAGAACTTGTTGAGTACCTTCTACAGGGGAGCTATACCATAGTGCAGAAACAGACTTGATACAGCCAGCAATGTATTCTTCTTAGGCAGAAACGAGGTGGATGCAGAGGAGCTGATAGAGAACATGGCCAAGAGTGACTCAGTATACAGTGAGGATCATGATAGAGTAAATAGAAGTGATGATCAGCAGACCAAGAAAGAGCTCAAGTCTTTGGAAGAGAAGCTGGACCTACTTCTTGCCAACAAAGCTAAGCTGGATCAGATGAAATCAGTTGGGGAACAGCAACAAAAGCAGGTTGCTGAAATCAAGAAGATTGGTGGCTTGGAAGGACAGGAAGAGGTGTGCTTTATCAACAACAATGGAACTTGGTATAGGAAAGAGCCCAACTTTCAATACCAAAACAACTACCAGCAAAAGCCCCTCTACAACAACCAACAAGGTGGTTATCAAAGCAACCAGCCTACTCAAGCTAAAGGAAGCTCTTCTCAAGCTCAAGTTCCAAGTTCAACCATGGAATCTATGTTCAAACAAATCCTAGAAACTCAAGGGAAATTTGCTAAGGACATTGGAGATGAGTTCAAAGCTGTTCATGCCAAGATTGATGGAACTTATTCTGACCTCAACAACAAGTACATGCAACTTGCCTCTCACGTCAAAGCTTTAGAGAGCCAGGTTGCTTATATGCCTTCATCCTCCAAGCAGCCTATGAGAACTCTACCAGGGAAAGCAGAGGCAAACCGAAGGGAACATTGCATTGTTCTCCTCTCTAGTGACACTTCTCAGGTCGCCACCTACAAGAGAGAGGTAGATGAGATTGAAAGATTGGTGTTTGGAACTGGAATTGAACAGGTTGAGCATGTGGTTGTTGCAACAGCTGAGTCCAAGATCGTGCAAGAAGCTGACAGGATAGTTGCAGAAAAGGTTGAGCAGAGCATAGAGCACAAGGCTGAGAAACCAGTTGAGAGAAGATCTGGTCAGAGGCTGAATGTGGTGAAGCAGGAAGACACTGAGGTTGAGCTATCCCCCTATGACAAGCTCCCTTTTCGAGAGAGATTCCTCACCAAAGCTCAAAAGAAGGTGGTCTCCAAATTCAGAAAAGACTTGAGTGATATTGGAGTAAGGCTTCCAGAGATCCACAACATGCAAGCTGCTCATGTCAAGATGATGCTCATCAAGGACATTATAGACCACCAAGCTGAAGTAGCAGAGCTCCTGACATCTCTACAGTCAAGCTTGATCCACCAGTCCCACCCAAGTCCCTCCCTAAACTAGGACACCAAGGGATGTTCACTTTGCCTTGCTCCCTTGGAAAGCTTAACTTTGATGATGCTCTAGTTGATTCTGGTGCAAGTGTGAATGTGATCTCACTTGAGGTGATGAAGAGTCTAGGGATTGAGCACATGCTACAAGACACATCTAAGCTCCAATTTGGGGATTCCTCTTCTACAACCCCAATTGGTATCATTAAGGATTTCCCTTTGAAGCTTGGAGCATGCAGCATCCCTATAGACCTCACTGTTTTGAAGATGGCAACTAGGAAGAGATACCCATTGATCCTTGGCACTCCATTCCTCACAACAGTGGGAGCTTGCATAGACTTTGCCAACAACAAAGTCACACTCCTAAATATGAACAAAGCTGTCTCCTACCCTCTTTAATCACCTAAGTTGAAAGCTGAGTATTGTGGCACAATAACTTGTGGAGCATCCTCCATTGAGAAGACAAAGGCTGAGCTGAGTGGTATTGAGAAAGAGGTTCTTGGTGAAGAGTCCCCTAGGGAGAAGTATGATGAGCACTTGGAAAGTGCTCAAAAAGAGGAGGTGAGTGAAGCCACAAAGGCCTCCCATGGCAAGAAGAAGATTGTGAAGGAATCTCACCGTCCACCTCTTGAGAAGACTCCTCACACCCTTACTCTCCACCCAATGAAGCTCAAGGATAGAGCTATTGAGTACAAGATCAAGTGCAAGGGAAGGTCTAAGCCATTCTCAAGTGCAAAGGCCATCATCACTCCTAACCTCCAAGATGATCCAATCAAGCTTCAAGAGCTTCTCTCCCACGTCCTCACCATCACTCTTGAAGGTGGAAAGGAGTCTCCTTCTCACTAGCTAAAGGAAGGAAAGTCAAGGTAGAGACTTAAAACAAGCTCACTTGGGAGGAAGTTCCATGTCTATCCATGTACATATCAGTAGTATCTTCTGAATAAGAGCCCTTGGGTTGAGAGGAAGGCGACCAGACACTACTCCTTGCACCACACTGCTCTTCTAACAATCCATCAGAGGTACTCATTCACCTTAATCTTGTACATACCAGTTTATTTTTGCATATTATTTGCATTTGGGTACCTCTCCCTTACTCACACAGAGGCTGTGTGATTCAAGTGTGGGGGAGGTACCAAGTATTTGATCATTTTTGCTTTGATGATTTTGAGTCTCATGCATTGCATTGTACATACATTTTTGCATAAAAAAAAATTTCAAAAGATCATGTAGTGGCATCATCTGCATCTTTAAGATTGAGTCTAAAAGCATATAGGTTGCATTCATGCATTAAAATGATATCAACCTTGTAAAGAAGCTCATGCTAAGTTCTTAAATTGATAACCTTTGTAATCATGGCAAGTAGCTTGAGCATCCTTTAGAGAGCTTGTAGACTTTGAGCCTTGAAAACTCTTCTTGAAACTCATTAGAATGTTTGAAACTCTCTCTTTGAAGCTAGCTCCTGTCACATTTAGACTTAGTGTCTCTTGCATATGGTCCCTTGTGTACTAGGTCATGGTTATACACACTTGAGTTGTCCCATCCATTTTACCAATCTCTTTTGACTAACTCAAGTGGCACTCCATCCCCTTAATCCCCATCCTTTCTTTCAAGCCTTCATTGATTCTTGAGTGAAGCCTTTTTGGAAAGCTTTTGTGCATAATGTTGAAAGTATTGGGAACAACAATGCTTAGTCTCCATTCTTGCTAGATTAGGCACTCTATTATCTAGCTCTTAGGATGGGGAGGTGAGTGTTGTAAGTTTGATATTGGGGAATGAGATTTGGTTAAGGAAGAGAACATAGACTCATTGGTTATAAAAAAAATAGATCCCTAGAACTCTAGAGAAAGTTATTCATTATGTCTTATAGGGATGGCAAAGAAGGATTCTAGCTCTAGTATATAAGAATGTCTTGGCCCCCATGTATAAAAAAAGGAAAAAAAAGAAAAAAAAAAAAGAAAAAAATGAATGAAATAAGGGGGCTAGCAAAGTTAGTGAGAGCTTAGAAGTGTTTACAAATATGAAAATCCCTTGTAGACTTCAAAAAGAAAGAGTTCTAAGTGAGAAATTACCTTTGAGTATCTTAAAATGTTTTTTGGTGAGTGATGTGAGTTGGGTTGACATTGGGGTTAAGTTCTTAGTTATGATTATCTAGGAAAAGGGTAGAATAATGGAGATTGAGCATTGTATGCATGAATTGATCCCTTTCTTAGATATATTATGTGCAATGTCAAGGCTACTTATTTTGAGAGTTAGCCACCCAAAAATACATGCTATCTTATCTTGTTTCACTTCACACTTTGACCCTTTTTCCTTACCAAACCAAATGACTTGGACCATTTGACCATGAGCAAGATTTCTATTGAGTTACTTGTTGATTGTTAGAGAGTTAGTAGATTTGTGGTTTGTGGAAACATGATGATGAGGAGTAAAGGTGCAAAAGAGTTATGATAGGCCTAGAGAAGTTAGAGATGGAAAAAGTCTTTGCTCATTGCTATTTGGCATGATTGTGATAGGTTGTTAGGTTGAGAACTAAGAAGAGATTCTTTTCGTTGTGAGTCTTCCCTCCTTGTGTTTTGAAAAGTTTACTTGAGGACAAGTAAAGGTCTAGTGTGGGGGAGTTGATGTCTTGCATATTTACATGTTTTTAGCATTCATATCTTGTGCATTTTGATCATATAAGTTAGGCATTAGGCACCTTTAGGTCCATTTTACATTCATTTGTCCTTATCAGGTGTTGGCGCATGCTTTGGTGTGATTTGAGGTGTTTGGGAGTCTTATGGCCCAAAAAGAAGGTGAAGAATCAAGTTTGGCCATGAAAGAGAAGTCAATCCATGATCTGGTCGAGACAAAGATGATCTTGGACGGAGGCCTTAGAGATGTCTTCTGTTGCTAAGCTTTTGTGGACAGACAGATAATTGAGTTAGCTTTCCAATGGAAGTGGTTTCAAGTCATTTAGAGCTATATTGGAGGAGTTATGATCAGTTTACTAAAAGCACATTAAGCTGACCGGGTAGAGTGGCCCGGGTACAGCTACCCGGGCGCAAATGATGGGTCTGGCCAAGGAAGTTTTGGACCGGGGAAGCATGGACCGAGTACAAAACCCCGGGTGGAGAGCCACCAAAGAAGGACCAGGGAGGCTTGGACCGGAGTCGTCACCCCGGGCGCAAAAGGAAGAAGCAAGGACCGGGGTGGCAGGACCGGGTTGGTTGACCTTGGCTCGACCCCGGTCCATTTTCTTACCTCATTTTGGACATAAATTAGCTTTTCCTAAGGTCATTTTGGTCATTTGTCTTGGTGTTTCTTCCTTTCTAAACCTAAGTATAAGTACTCTTGTAACCCAAAGTTGAGACTTATCTTCTTTTCTCTCTAAGAACACATTGAAACCTTAAAGAAAGATTGAATCTTTAGTTTCTTTTCTTCCTATTTCTTTGTGATTATTGGTTTAAACTTGCTTCTCAACATGTTTTCTCTTAAATCAACCATGGGTTTAAGGTTAATCATGAAGATTAGTGAGTAGACTCCTTTGGATTCATGGGTTAGGGTGATTAAGGGTGATTAGTGAAGATCTAAGGTGTTTAGTGTTAGATTTACTTGTTTCCTTTCTTGTTGAAGGTTCTCAATGCTATTTTGATCTTAACCATATCAAAATAGATCCTTAAGCATTTCCTGCCCACAAGGTGTATGATGAAATGCCTGAACCAACTCTTCAATGCTTTTAGGCTTGCTCTACCTAAGAGATTAGTTGTTAAAGGAGTTAATATTGCTATTAGACTGTTTCTCCATGTTTGCTTTATAAACATTCAACCTAAGAGATTAGATGCTTGAGTTACTTTAGCAAAAGAGCATGCATCTAGAGATAGAGCTTGTTTAGCTTAGTGTCTAGGCATAAGGAAAATGTTAGATTGATAGCTTGCCACCTTTAGATTGGATCTACATCACCCAATATCAAATGCCTAGCCCCATGAGTCCTCCTTGCTTCATATTGAAAAGAAAGTTCACTCTTTTATTGCATTTCTAGTATAGCCTTAGTTTATAATCAAAACCATCTCTCTTATTGGATTGCACTTAGCTTAAGTATAGACTTGCATTCTATTTGCATTGAGATCATCTAGGAATGGATTGACATCTGAAGTACTACTTTGATTTGCATAATTGGACCATTGAAAAGTCCTGTTATCAAATTGGCGCCGTTGCCAATCCTAGTTTGATTTTGACATTGAGATATGGTCACTTGCTTGAGACTAAGTCATTTTTATTATTGCTGTTTGTGATATTGATTCTCTCCCTGCAAAGCTTGGTGCATTTCAGGTGTATGAACTTGAGGAGCAGAGGTTCATCAAGCCTTGTTCCAAGAGTTGAAGACATAGCTGCACTTGAAAGAGAGTTAGTAAGAAAGAGAAGAGAAGAAGAGTAACAGGTTCACTTGCAGAGATTGGGGTTTGATATGGAGAACGTACCTCAACATGAAGCTGCTCAAGCTGGTATTGGTCAAGGAGCTGCCAACCTTAGATCTCAGTGCCAGCCACAACACCCTCCACGCCAAGCTAGAGCCATTGGGGCCTATGATCAACCTCACATCAATGGTCATAGGTTGGGAATCAGAGCACCTGCTGTGGAGAACAACTACTTTGAGATCAAGTCAGGACTGCTCAACACCATTGAGAACAACAAGTATCATGGTCTTGCTACTGAAGATCCTTTTGACCACTTGGACAAGTTTGATAGCTATTGTGGTTTGTCCAAGATCAATGGAGTGTCAGAAGATGCTTTGAAGCTCAGGCTCTTCCTTTCTCTCTGGGAGACAAGGCAAGACAGTGGGAGAAGTCTCTCCCAAGCAACTCTATCACTGCTTGGGATTAGTGCAAGGAAGCCTTTCTAGACAAGTTCTTCTCCATCTCCAGGACAGCTAAGATCAGGAATGAGATCTCTGGGTTTCAGCAAAGGAACTTAGAAAGTTCCAGTGAAGCATGGGAAAGATTCAAAGGCTACCAAGCTCATTGCCCACACCATGGCTTCTCCAAAGAGAACTTGTTGAGTACCTTCTACAGGGGAGCTATACCACAGTGCAGAAACAGACTTGATACAGCCAGCAATGTATTCTTCTTAGGCAGAAACGAGGTGGATGCAGAGTAGCTGATAGAGAACATGGCCAAGAGTGACTCAGTATACAGTGAGGATTGTTGGGGTCAAAATCGGTCAAGACGAAATCGATGTCCGAAAATCTCGGAAAAATATGAAAGATGTAAAAGCAACCTCGAGAGACTAATTGTTAATCGAGAAACCTTAAGAAAAAATTAAGTTCGAGATTCATCGTCTCGAAATCAACTGCTAGAAACATTTTCTACACAAGGAAAAAAACCTACGGAAAACTAAAAACGCAAAGAACACGAACGCGCCGAAGGAACCGAGCAGCCAACACCGGACGTGGCCGTGGCCGACGGGCGGTTAGCCCCGTGCTGGCCGTGGCCGCCGGCGGCTAGCGCCCGTGCTGGCCGTGGCCGCCGGGCGGCTAGCCCCGTGCTGGCCGTGGCCGCCGGCGGCTAGCGCCCGTGCTGGCCGTGGCCGCCGGGCGGCTAGCCCCGTGCTGGCCGTGGCCGCCGGCGGCTAGCGCCCGTGCTGGCCGTGGCCGCCGGGCGGCTAGCCCCGTGCTGGCCGTGGCCGCCGGCGGCTAGCGCCCGTGCTGGCCGTGGCCGCCGGGCGGCTAGCCCCGTGCTGCCGTGGCCGGCGGCGGCTAGCGCCCGTGTTGGCCGTGGCCGCCGGGCGGCTAGCCCCGTGCTGGCCGTGGCCGCCGGCGGCTAGCGCCCGTGCTGGCCGTGGCCGCCGGGCGGCAAGCCCCGTGCTGGCCGTGGCCGCCGGCGGCTAGCGCCCGTGCTGGCCGTGGTCGCCGGGCGGCTAGCCCCGTGCTCGCTCGGGTCGTCGACGGCTAGTCTTCGTGCATAAGTTCCAAGCCTCCGGGTCGCCAGAAATCCGTGTTTCACGACTTCCGAGTCCTTATAAATAAAACTCCTTTTTCTGTTCCGGGATTTCTGAAAACCCCTAAGACGTCAACGGATAGGAAGACTTCGTATAAAACGGTGATGGTTATCGTACAACACCATTCACCTCAGCAATGGATCGAAGATCTTCCGAAAGACTCGACATCCAAGTAGGAGTATCCTTTCAGAGAAATCGTAGAAAAACAGCGGAAGCCCGGAATGCGGCCCGAAAGGGACCAACTCCGATCGGACGACCAGTTTACGATTCTCTAAAGGGATAGATGCGACGGTTTACAATTATCTTCGCATGACAAGATAAATGATAAACTTCCGAAAAGATAAATGTCAACTTTCCGAAAAGATAAATGTCAACTTTCCCGATAAACACGAAAGCCGACGAAAATGGAAAAAGTCCAGCCCACGGCAGACTCAGCCCACCAAGGATAGACCGTCATATGGGAGTATATAAGCAATGCTAGGAGCAGAGGAAGGGGGATCCGAAATCAGAAGAAAGAAACCATCCCAGAGCAATTTAGAACTTAGGCGCTTATTTCCTTTTTTAGCGAGCTGCGACTCAACTAGGTTAGATCTAGGATTCGAGACTAGCGACGATCGACAGCTCTTGCGGCCGAGATCTCGACCTGTTGTCCAAACGCTCTCCGCAGATTCGGAAATAAGATTTTTTCTTTTTGCTCTACTTATTTTGCGTATTTATTCTCAAATTAGACTTGTCTTAACTCTGTCGTGCGTGGCCCAGCAGATAGCCGGGATCCTCGGGGAAAACTAGGTCAACTTAGTTTTCCTACGTTTTAACTTAACTAAAATCGACAGTGCGAATTTCGGTTCCCACAAGGATCATGATAGAGTAAACAGAAGTGATGATCAGCAGACCAAGAAAGAGCTCAAGTCTTTGGAAGAGAAGCTGGACCTACTTCTTGCCAACAAAGCTAAGCTGGATCAGATGAAATCAGTTGGGGAACAGCAACAAAAGCAGGTTGCTGAGATCAAGAAGATTGGTGGCTTGGAAGGACAGGAAGAGGTGTGCTTTATCAACAACAATGGAACTTGGTATAGGAAAGAGCCCAACTTTCAATACCAAAACAACTACCAGCAAAAGCCCCTCTACAACAACCAACAAGGTGGTTATCAAAGCAACCAGCCTACTCAAGCTAAAGGAAGCTCTTCTCAAGCTCAAGTTCCAAGTTCAACCATGGAATCTATGTTCAAACAAATCCTAGAAACTCAAGGGAAATTTGCTAAGGACATTGGAGATGAGTTCAAAGCTATTCATGCCAAGATTGATGGAACTTATTCTGACCTCAACAACAAGTACATGCAACTTGCCTCTCACGTCAAAGCTTTAGAGAGCCAGGTTGCTTCTATGCCTTCATCCTCCAAGCAGCCTATGGGAACTCTACCAGGGAAAGCAGAGGCAAACCGAAGGGAACATTGCATTGTTCTCCTCTCTAGTGACACTTCTCAGGTCGCCACCTACAAGAGAGAGGTAGATGAGATTGAAAGATTGGTGTTTGGAACTGGAATTGAACAGGTTGAGCATGTGGTTGTTGCAACAGCTGAGTCCAAGATCGTGCAAGAAGCTGACAGGATAGTTGCAGAAAAGGTTGAGCAGAGCATAGAGCACAAGGCTGAGAAACCAGTTGAGAGAAGATCTGGTCAGAGGCTGAATGTGGTGAAGCAGGAAGACACTGAGGTTGAGCTATCCCCCTATGACAAGCTCCCTTTTCGAGAGAGATTCCTCACCAAAGCTCAAAAGAAGGTGGTCTCCAAATTCAGAAAAGACTTGAGTGATATTGGAGTAAGGCTTCCAGAGATCCACAACATGCAAGCTGCTCATGTCCAGATGATGCTCATCAAGGACATTATAGACCACCAAGCTGAAGTAGCAGAGCTCCTGACATCTCTACAGTCAAGCTTGATCCACCAGTCCCACCCAAGTCCCTCCCTAAACTAGGACACCAAGGGATGTTCACTTTGCCTTGCTCCCTTGGAAAGCTTAACTTTGATGATGCTCTAGTTGATTCTGGTGCAAGTGTGAATGTGATCTCACTTGAGGTGATGAAGAGTCTAGGGATTGAGCACATGCTACAAGACACATCTAAGCTCCAATTTGGGGATTCCTCTTCTACAACCCCAATTGGTATCATTAAGGATTTCCCTTTGAAGCTTGGAGCATGCAGCATCCCTATAGACCTCACTGTTTTGAAGATGGCAACTAGGAAGAGAGTCCCATTGATCCTTGGCACTCCATTCCTCACAACAGTGGGAGCTTGCATAGACTTTGCCAACAACAAAGTCACACTCTTAAATGTGAACAAAGCTGTCTCCTACCCTCTTCAATCACCTAAGTTGAAAGCTGAGTATTGTGGCACAATAACTTGTGGAGCATCCTCCATTGAGAAGACAAAGGCTGAGCTGAGTGGTATTGAGAAAGAGGTTCTTGGTGAAGAGTCCCCTAAGGAGAAGTGTGATGAGCACTTGGAAAGTGCTCAAAAAGAGGAGGTGAGTGAAGCCACAAAGGCCTCCCATGGCAAGAAGAAGATTGTGAAGGAATCTCACCGTCCACCTCTTGAGAAGACTCCTCACACCCTTACTCTCCACCCAATGAAGCTCAAGGATGGAGCTATTGAGTACAAGATCAAGTGCAAGGGAAGGTCTAAGCCATTCTCAAGTGCAAAGGCCATCATCACTCCTAACCTCCAAGATGATCCAATCAAGCTTCAAGAGCTTCTCTCCCACGTCCTCACCATCACTCTTGAAGGTGGAAAGGAGTCTCCTTCTCACTAGCTAAAGGAAGGAAAGTCAAGCTAGAGACTTAAAACAAGCTCACTTGGGAGGAAGTTCCATGTCTATCCATGTACATATCAGTAGTATCTTCTGAATAAGAGCCCTTGAATTGAGAGGAAGGCGACCAGACACTACTCCTTGCACCACACTGCTCTTCTAACAATCCATCAGAGGTACTCCTTCACCTTAATCTTGTACATACCAGTTTATTTTTGCATATTATTTGCATTTGGGTACCTCTCCCTTACTCACACAGAGACTGTGTGATTCAAGTGTGGGGGAGGTACCAAGTATTTGATCATGTTTGCTTTGATGATTTTGAGTCTCATGCATTGCATTGTACATACATTTTTGCATAAAAAGAATTTCAAAAGATCATGTAGTTGCATCATCTACATCTTTAAGATTGAGTCTAAAAGCATATAGGTTGCATTCATGCATTAAAATGATATCAACCTTGTAAAGAAGCTCATGCTAAGTTCTTAAATTGATAACCTTTGTAAACATGGCAAGTAGCTTGAGCATCCTTTAGAGAGCTTGTAGACTTTGAGCCTTGAAAACTCTTCTTGAAACTCATTAGAATGTTTGAAACTCTCTCTTTGAAGCTAGCTCCTGTCACATTTAGACTTAGTGTCTTTTGCATATGGTCCCTTGTGTACTAGGTCATGGTTATACACACTTGAGTTGTCCCATTCATTTTACCAATCTCTTTTGACTAACTCAAGTGGCACTCCATCCCCTTAACCCCCATCCTTTCTTTCAAGCCTTCATTGATTGTTGAGTGAAGCCTTTTTGGAAAGCTTTACATGTGCATAATGTTGAAAGTATTGGGAACAACAATGCTTAGTCTCCATTCTTGCTAGATTAGGCACTCTATTATCTAGCTCTTAGGATGGGGAGGTGAGTGTTGTAAGTTTGATATTGGGGAATGAGATTTGGTTAAGGAAGAGAAGATAGACTCATTGGTTATAAAAAAAATAGATCCCTAGAACTCTAGAGAAAGTTATTCATTATGTCTTATAGGGATGGCAAAGAAGGATTCTAGCTCTAGTATATAAGAATGTCTTGGCCCCCATGTATAAAAAAAGGAAAAAAAGAAAAAAAAAGAAAAAGAAAAAAATGAATGAAATAAGGGGGCTAGCAAAGTTAGTGATAGCTTAGAAGTGTTTACAAATATGAAAATCCCTTGTAGACTTCAAAAAGAAAGAGTTCTAAGTGAGAAATTACCTTTGAGTATCTTAAAATGTCTTTTGGTGAGTGATGTGAGTTGGGTTGACATTAGGGATAAGTTCTTAGTTATGATTATTTAGGAAAAGGATAGAATAATGGAGATTGAGCATTGTATGCATGAATTGATCCCTTTCTTAGATATATTATGTGCAATGTCAAGGCTACTTATTTTGAGAGTTAGCCACCCAAAAATACATGCTATCTTATCTTGTTTCACTTCACACTTTGACCCTTTTTCCTTACCAAACCAAATGACTTGGACCATTTGACCATGAGCAAGATTTCTATTGAGTTACTTGTTGATTGTTAGAGAGTTAGTAGATTTGTGGTTTGTGGAAACATGATGATGAGGAGTAAAGGTGCAAAAGAGTTATGATAGGCCTAGAGAAGTTAGAGATGGAAAAAGTCTTTGCTCATTGCTATTTGGCATGATTGTGATAGGTTGTTAGGTTGAGAACTAAGAAGAGATTCTTTTGGTTGTGAGTCTTCCCTCCTTGTGTTTTGAAAAGTTTACTTGAGGACAAGTAAAGGTCTAGTGTGGGGGAGTTGATGTCTTGCATATTTACATGTTTTTAGCATTCATATCTTGTGCATTTTGACCATATAAGTTAGGCATTAGGCACCTTTAGGTCCATTTTACATTCATTTGTCCTTATCAGGTGGTTGAGCATGCTTTGGTGTGATTTGAAGTGTTTGGGAGTCTTATGGCCCAAAAAGAAGGTGAAGAATCAAGTTTGGCCATGAAAAGAGAAGTCAATCCATCATCTGGTTGAGACAAAGATAATCTTGGACGGAGGCCTTAGAGATGTATTCTGTTTCTAAGATTTTGTGGACAGACAGATAATTGAGTTAGCTTTCCAATGGAAGTGGTTTCAAGTCATTTGGAGCTATATTGGAGGAGTTATGATCAGTTTACTAGAAGCACATCAAGCTGACCGGGTAGAGTGGCCCGGGTACAGCTACCCGGGCGCAAATGATGGGTCTGGCCAAGGAAGTTTTTGACCGGGGAAGCATGGAACGGGTACAAAACCCCGGGCGGAGATGGACCAAAGAAGGACCGGGGAGGCTTGGACTGGAGTCAGCACCCCGGGCGCAAAAGGAAGAAGCAAGGACCGGGGTGGCAGGACCGGGTTGGTTGACCTTGGCTCGACCCCGGTCCGTTTTCTTACCTCATTTTGGACGAAAATTAGCTTTTCCTAAGGTCATTTTGGTCATTTGTCTTGGTGTTTCTTCCTTTCTAAACCTAAGTATAAGTACTCTTGTAACCCAAAGTTGAGACTTATCTTCTTTTCTCTCTAAGAACACATTGAAACCTTAAAGAAAGATTGAATCTTTAGTTTCTTTTCTTCTTATTTCTTTGTGATTATTGGTTTAAACTTGCTTCTAAACATATTTTCTTTTAAATCAACCACGGGTTTAAGGTTAATCATGAAGATTAGTGAGTAGACTCCTTTTGGATTCATGGGCTAGGGTGATTAAGGATGATTAGTGAAGATCTAAGGTGTTTAGTGTTAGATTTACTTGTTTCCTTGCTTGTTGAGGGTTCTCAATGTTATTTTGATCTTAACCATATCAAAATAGATCCTTAGGCATTTCTTGCCCACAAGGTGTATAATGAAATGCCTGAACCAACTCTTCAATGCTTTTAGCTTGCTTTACCTAAGAGATTAGTTGCTAAAGGAGTTAAGATTGCTATTAGACTTGTTCTCCATGTTTGATTTAGCAACATTCAACCTAAGAGATTAGATGCTTGAGTTACTTTAGCAAAAGAGCATGCATCTAGAGATAGAGCTTGTTTAGCATAGTGTTTATGCATAAGGAAAATGTTAGATTGATAGCTTGCCACCTCTAGATTGGATCTACATCACCCAAGATCAAATGCCTAGCCCCATAAGTCCTCCTTGCTTCATATTGAAAAGAAAGTTCACTCTTTTATTGCATTTCTAGTATAGCCTTAATTTATAATCAAAACCATCTCTCTTATTGGATTGCACTTAGCTTAAGTATAGACTTGCATTCTCTTTGCATTGAGATCATCTAGGAATAGATTGACATCTGAAGTACTACTTTGATTTGCATAATTGGACCCTTGAAAAGTCCTGTTATCAACTACCAGGCGAAAGATCCGAGTACGATCAGGTACTTATCTGTGGATTAGTGATCGTTGTGATTTGATTTACATGCTATGTCTCAGATTCACCATCTTGAGAACATGGTGAACGAGCAGTCATCCAAGAAGGAGCTGGAGAGCGTGAATGCTCAGCTCAAAGAAGAGAAGAACAAGGTCCTGGTTCAGGGAAAGGAGATCAAATCCCTTCAGCTCAAGCTGAAGAACTCGAAGGAGGCTGAGGCTGCTACTGCTGCGGAGAACACCGCTCTGATGCGTCAGTTGAAGGAGACCCAGGAGGAGCTCTGTGGGCTGAAGCTGGAGAAGGAGTCCTTTGAGGACGAAAGGATGATGGCGGTGAGTGGAGCCAAGGTGACTGCTCGCTGGGAGCTGATGAGGGAATGGCTTAAGGAGCAGACCGACAAATGGGAGTTGGCTGTGGAGTTCCAGCGATACAAGCTGGTGAAGGAGGCCGAGGCTAAGCTGCAGGGGCTGCCTCCTCCTTCTTTTGATGACGAGCCACCTCTTCCCAAAGCCGATGCCGCCAAGGAGACTTCCCCTACTCCATCTGAGGGCGCGGGTGCTTCTCCAACTGCCTGATCTCCCTATCTCTTGAACTCTTGATCTTTTAAGCCCTTCGGGCTTTTGTTGTTGTTTTTACCCTTCAGGGTTTTGCTTTTTAAACCTCAGGACTTCGTGCCTTAAGACTCTTTAAGTACTGACCCTCGGGGGTCTTAACTTTAATCTATTTATGCTTCTGTTTTTATCTTTTAGTAGCATAGATTCGTCTTCCGAAACAAATTGCCTTGTTTATGTTTCGAGGATTGAGGAATTCCCTATCAGAGGTTATGGGGCGAAGGCCGACCATAACCCTAATCAGATCGGGCGAGATCTTAGGAACCGATGATAGTTCCACCCTGGGGATCATACCACTTAGGACTTTAGAGGAATCAGGACTTGAGCCCTAGGTAGACGCACATATTCGTGGAAAGGAACGGACCCTCGAAAGGGACGAAACCTTGAGAGGGATGGACCCTTGAAAGGAATTGACTCCTCGTGAGGGCTGGACCCTTGAAAGGAATTGACTCCTCGTGAGGGCTGGACCCTTGTAAGGGTTGATCCCTTGAATATATATCAATGTTTAGGACCTGGATCATGTTAGTAAATTGAATGAATCCTGAAATCATTAGAAAAGAGTTAGACCTTGTAATCCATTATTAAAAACCTGAGTTTTAGATTTGGAATGAAAGATCCTTGCTTGGAACCCTAGAGTTCTAGCTTGGTTTGAATTCTGAGGTTCTTGAGCCCTAGAACCTGGAAGTTCTTAAGGTCTTGAACCCTGGGGTCCCTTACTTAAGCCCAAAGGCCGTTTTATTGAACCCGAAGGTTTGCTCATTGAACCCTGAGGTTTCTGAGTGTGGGGTTTATTATTTAGATCCGGGGACCGTGATTAAACCCTATGGATACCTCGAACCCGAAGGTTGATGCTTTTGAACCTTGAGGTTCTTGGCAAACCCGAAGGTTGGTATTTGGATTCGAAGATCCTTGAACCCTGAGGTTCTTACTAGATCCGAAGATCAGTTAGACCCAAAAGTTCTTGATAGACCCTTACAGACCCGGAGGCTGCACTGAACCCTGAGGTTCTTTTATAGACCCGGAGGCCGTACTGAACCCGGAGGTTACTATATAGACCCTGAGGCCGTACTGAACCCGGAGGTTACTATGTAGACCCTGAGGCCGTACTGAACCCGGAGGTTACTATATAGACCCTGAGGCCGTATTGAACCCTGAGGTTCGTCATAGACACTGAGGCCGTATGCATTATGGGAGGTTTGTGATCGTATTCTGCTCCCCATGGGGGAACCACGACCGATCTGTTATTGAGAAACCGCACTCTGCCACCCAGAGGTATAGGCCACTCTCGTGAATCTCAATGCTGCAATCTACCTTTCTGCAGAAAAGGTCACGCTCAGCCTTACTGTGGTCTGTCGTGGGCCTGGCCCGCGGAGCGACTTCACACCAGACACACTACTTTCCACGTCTGGATAAGTATTAACTTTTGGTGCTAACCGGTATTTTCACACATTTGCTCCCTGCATATCAGCCGTCAGCATCTGATTACAGTACTTTGCAGTGTACGTCATGCCCCCTACATGTATTTAGCTCGTAGCGTCTTTAACACAGGGTTTGGGTAGCACTAGTATGGTGGTCCCCACATAACTTTTGAACTTATAGCCTTTACGCAGGGCCCGAGGTGCAGACAATGTAATAGGATTGATTAGACCCGTTCTTTATATGTCGTACACCCATGTGAGTAGTCTCACTAGTATGTAGTACACCCATGTGAGTACGTCATGCCCCCTGCGAGTATTTAGCTCGTAGCGTCTTTAACAGAGGGTTTGGGTAGCACTAGTATGGTGGTCCCCACGTAACTTTTGGACTTATAGCCTTTAAGCAGGGCCCGAGGTGCAGACAATGTAATAGGGTTGATCAGACATGTTCCTTATATGTTGTACACCCATGTGAGTAGTCTCACTAGTATATATAGGGTTTGCTGAGATCTAAGATCCCTTAGGACCTGACCTAGCTAGTATGCCCCTTTACTTACATTGGAGTTCCTATAACCCCTTTAGCCGTAACTAATAATTATTTTATAAGCTTAGTCCGGAGACATTATCGCATACATAGGAGTAGGAAACCAGTGTACTTAAATATATCATAATAATAGTAGTAGTATATAAAGCTTGATCCGAGGATCTTACTTTAGAAGTGATAGAATTTGAGGTGCAAGGCATTCCAGCAGTTGGGTTGGACCTTGCCGTCGCTGTCTTCCAGCTTATAGGCTCCTGCCCCTTGCACCTCTATTACCTTATAGGGACCTTCCCATCCAGGAGCGAGTTTTCCGGCTGATTTGTCCCTTGTGTGTTCACAGACTCGCCTTAGGACCCAGTCCCCTTTCTGGAAAGTTATGGATCTGACCTTTTTGTTGTAGCTCTTGGCAACTTTCAACTGGTAGGACGCATTTCTAAGGCAGGCCGCCTCCCTCTTTTCGTCGAGTAGGTCTAGACTCATGGACATTAGCTCGTTATTCTCCTCCTGGGAAAGGAATTCAGAGACCGTGGTCCTTACGTGCACCTCTGTGGGTATCACCGCATCAGCACCATAGACAAGGGAGAAGGGAGTCTCCTGGGTAGCCGTCTTCGGGGTTGTCTGATAGGTCCAGAGTACTCCGTGTAGCTCTTCTGCCCATCGCCCGTGGGCGTCTTATAGGCGCTTCTTGAGCATGTTCACCACTGTCTTATTAGTGTATTCGGCTTGACCGTTAGATTGAATGTGTCGTGGTGCTGAATAGGAAAGCTTGATGTTCCCGTCCTTGCAGAACTTTCGGAAGTTGTAGCTTGTGAACTGGGGTCCGTTGTCTGTGACGATCTCATGGGGAGTTCTGAAGCGTGTGATCACGTTAATCCACAGGAATTTCCTGATTTGGAGATCCATTATCTTGGCTAGTGCTTCAGCTTCCACCCACTTTGTGAAATAATCTGTCACGACTAGGACAAAGGTCTTTTGCCCCGATGCCATAGGGAATTTCACTACGATGTCCATGCCCCACTTTCGGAAGGGCCAAGGAGAACTTAATGATTTGAGGTTCTCTGGTGGAAGGTTGGAGATTGGCGCGTGCTTCTGACATTGGCTACAGAGCTTGGCTTGTTTGAGGGAGTCCCT
The DNA here is from genome assembly GCF_000801105.2 of Raphanus sativus. Taxonomy (NCBI): domain Eukaryota; kingdom Viridiplantae; phylum Streptophyta; class Magnoliopsida; order Brassicales; family Brassicaceae; genus Raphanus; species Raphanus sativus. Next base: position 67,268 of record NW_026615335.1, on the reverse strand, counting down.
CGCCATGGTTGGCCAATAGTATCCTGCCCTTCTGGCTCTGAGTACCAGGCTCCAACAACTAGAATGGGAACCACATTCTCCTTCATGCAACTCTTCTAGTATCCTGGCGGCTTCTCTAGGGGTAAGACATCGTAGATAGAGTCCTGAAAAGGATCTTCGGTATAGTTTCCCCTCAGAAAAGCAATTTCTAGGGCGGACCCTAGATTAGCTAGAGCGTCAGCCTGGGAGTTGTGCTCCCTAGGGATCTGTGTGAGCTTACAATGTCGGAACCTGTCGAGTAGTCGCTTAGCCACGGATAGGTATCTGATCATACTCGGATCTTTCGCTTGATAGTCTCCTTAGACTTTGCTTATGATCAATTGTGAATCGCTGAAGACCTGGATGTCTTCTACCCTCATTTGTTTGGCGAGTGTCAGCCCTGCTATTAGAGCTTCATACTCAGCTTCGTTGTTCGTTGCTTTGAAGTTGCAACGTACGGCCCTTGAGGCTGATTCCCCCGTGGGGGAAGTTAGGACTAGTCCCACGCCTGCGCCCCTTACGTTACTAGATCCATCAACATACAGTGTACATTCGCCTTTCTCCCATTCGCTATCACGAAGCTTTACCTCTTGTTCTAGGGCTGGAAGCATGGCATGAGAGAATTTAGCTACGAAATCTGCTAGGACTTGCATTTGATGGCTGTTGCAGGTCGGAAGATCACGTCGTATTCCCCAAGATCTGTAGCCCATTTTGCTAGTCGTCCAGACACTTCCGGCTTATGCAGGACTGCCTTGATGGGGAAGGAGGTGACCACCACGAATTGATGAGCCTGGAAGTTGAGGCGTAGCTTTCGAGCGGCGTTAACTAAGGCAAGGGCAAGCTTCTCGAGGTGACTATAGCGGGTCTCCGCGTCTAGTAAAGAATTGCTCACGTAGTAGATAGCATGCTGTTTCCCTCCTTCTTCCCTTACTAGGACCGCACTGACCGCATGTTCCGATACCGCCAAATAGAGCAATAGGACCTCACCTTCCAAGGGTTTTGAGAGGAGAGGTGGAGTAGTGAGATAGGCCTTGAGATCGGATAGGGCTTGCTCACATTTCTCGGTCCATTGGAACTCTTTTGGGTCCTTCAAGGTTTCGAAGAAGGCATGCGACTTGTCAGATAGCCTGGAGATGAACCTACTCAAGGCGGCCATCCTTCCTGTCAGTCTTTGCACCTCCTTGACGTTGCGAAGGGAAGGTATCACCTGGATCGCTCTCACCTGCTCTGGGTTTGATTCAATGCCCCTGTGGGTGACTATGTACCCTAGGAACTTTCCAGAGCTTACTCCGAACAAGCACTTAGAAGGGTTTAGCTTCATGTTGTAGGCTTGTTGAAGGTGTGAGATATGGTCCTCGGCATCCAGGGACTTTACCAACATGTCATCAATATAGACTTCCATGGTCTGCCCTATCTGATCGGCGAACATCATGTTGACAAGCTTTTGATAGGTCGAGCCGGCGTTCATCAATCCGAAAGGCATAACCTTGTAACAGTAGATACCCCTTGAGGTCATGAATGAGGTCTTCTCTTGGTCGTCAGGATGCATTAGGATCTGGTTATATCCGGAGAACGCATCCATGAAACTCATCAGTTGATGACCAGCGGTTGCTTCGACTAGCTTTTCGATGTGAGGCAGAGGGAAGGGGTCTTTAGGACAGGACTTATTAAGGTCCGTGAAGTCGATAAAGACTCTCCACTTCCCGTTCTTCTTCCTAACGACCACTACGTTAGCTAGCCATTCTGGGTATTGCACCTCTCGTATGAACCCGGCGTCTAGTAGGTTCTTGACCTCTTCGTTGAGTATCTCGTCCCTTTCAGAAGCGAACTTCCTCCTCTTCTGTCTGACAGGAGGATGCATTAGATCCACTTTGAGTTGATGCATGATGACATCGGGGTCAATTCCAGGCATGTCTTCATGAGACCAGGCAAAGCAATCGGAGTTGGATCTTAGGAAATCAATCTCCTTCTCAAACCTTCTGGAAGCTTGGAGCCTATCTTTAAGTTTCGGTTCGAGTTCCCTTCCGTGAGTGGGACCTCATCCATTCCTTCCACTTCCGGCTCTTCGATGTGTGGGGCCGGAAGCTTCTTCTATAATTGCTATAAGACCTGAGTTTTTCCCTTAAGGGTAGTCTGATAGCAGGACCTAGCATTCTCTTGATCTCCCTTGACCGCGTTGATGCCCCAAGGGGTTGGGAACTTGACCAGCTGATGCAAAGTTGAAGGTACGGCTCCCATGTCTTGGATCCAAGGCCTTCCCAATATCACGTTGTATGATGAGGGGCAGTCGACGACCAGGAATTTCGTGGCTTGGTTTACCCCTTCGGCGTACACGGGAAGAAGGACCTCTCCCAAGGTTTGTTTGACTTCTCCACTGAAGCCTACAAGGGGAGTCGCCTTTCTGGTTAGAGCTGTAGGTTCCAACCCTAGGTCGGCGGAGGCCGAATGGAAGATTATGTTGCTGGAGCTCTCATTATCTACTAGTATTCGCTTGACCAAGCAGTTTGCAATGGTAAGTGAAATGACGAGAGCGTCGTGATGAGGGGCAAGGACCTTCTCCTGCTACCTTGCAGTGAAGTTGATCTCGTATGTTCCAAGGAGTAGGCTCTTGGGACCCTCGGCCTCTTGGCCGTTCCTGGCGTTGCGAGTACTTCTCTTGGCTGCGGCACTGCTAATTCCGCTTACCTCTGATCCGCCTGAGATGACATGGATCACCCGGTCTTGTTTTGGTGGCAATGCAGTAGCTGCCTTGATAGGGGGACTGGGACCTTCTATGTTTAGGAGGTTCTTGGCTTTATCCGAGAAGAACTCCCGTAGGTAGCCTTTTTTGAGGAGCTCAGCGACTTCCATCTTCAGGGATATGCAATCCTCCGTAGTATGACCATGGTCACTATGGAACTCGCACCATCGCTTGGGGTTTCGATTAGCCTCTGCGGCCTTCATCTTAGGAGGCCACTTGACTTGAGGACCCATTTGTCGTAGGACACCGATCAGTTCCGGTTTGGATATTGCAAGATGGGAGATGTCAGGCCAAGTAGACACCATCATTCCTTCGGATCTAGGCAAAGGTCGATGCTAGTACCTGCCCCTGTTCGGGTTACTAGTCTCCCTAGAGGACTTGGGGTGAGAAGGCTCATCGCGAACACTCCTGGTAGGCTTTGATGACTTCTGATCATACTTCGGACCGGCTTTGGCCCTACTAGCAACGTCTTCTTCCCACCTTACTTGAGCCCAAGCACGAGACAGTACGTCTTCCATAATCCTGCACTTGTATTTAATCAGCTCCTTGTAAAGATCTCCCTCCGGAAGTAGACCCCTCTTAAAGGCTGAGGTAGCCGTATCAGCGTTGCACTCAGGGATAACCACCTTCGCTTGTTTGAAGCGCGCTATGTAGGAACGCAGGGGCTCATTCCTATGCTGGAGGATCTCGTAGAGATCATCTGAGTTCTTATCTAGGTCACGGCTGCTGGCGAACTGCTCTACGAACTTATCGCTAAGTGCTGCAAAGGATTTGATGGATTTGGTAGGCATATTGATATACCATTGGAGAGCAGGACCGGTCAAGGTTGATCCGAATCCTTTGCACATGGTAGCTTCCCGTGCATCCCGAGGGATTGCTACTGCTAGCATGCGTTGCTTGTACTGGGCGATATGATTGTTGGGATCCCCGACACCTTCATACATCTTTATGCTCGGGAAAGAAAACTTTCATGGCATCTCCACCGAAGCAATCTCCTCCACGAAAGGTGTATCTGAGTAGGACCCTTGATTACTCCTTCGAATAGGAGGATATACCCCTGGGAGCCTTTCTACCATTGATTGAATGGTGTCGAACCTTTCGGAGACCACTCTTTCTAAGTAGGCTGCTAGAGCCGGATCTGAGATCCCAGGATCATCGGGTGATTACTCTTCATCCTCCGTATCGGAATCGCTATCCACTTGTACTCGGGTCCCATCGTTCGCGGCTCCTCGACTTTCGGGTTCGTCTTCAGCGGAGGCGGGTCGACGAGGTACTTCTTCACCATCGCGGAGAGTGTAGAGTGAAGCCATGGGTCGAACCTTAGTCCGGAACCATTTTTGCTTGTTGCTAGCTTCACCGAGGGTATGGTTCTCTTGTCGGAGGACAAGATTCTCCGCCTCTATGGCGTCTAGCTTCTCGGCACTTTGCTGTAGTTGCTTGGAGTGTTCTACAAGTTGGTCTTTTAGGGTTTGAACTTCGAGGAGAAGTTCAGGACCTCCGGGTGTTGTCCCCCGAGCTTTGTGAAAATCGGTCACCTGACTCTGAAGAAACTCGAGCTTGTTGAGGAGCTCGATCTCTCTCGGAGTCATCTCCGTTTGGTTAGTATCGTCCTCTAGCGTCATCGTCACGTAATTGGATCACTCCCCTCCTTCTAACGCCAAACTGTTAGGGTATTTTTGTTTAGGATCGTTTAAGTACTACGAAACACTAGAGAACTTGTTTGTAAGAGTTGTAAATCGAGAGCAATAAGATGTTATTGAGTTATTGATCGGGACTACAACGTTTTGATGGTGAATGAACCCTAGTTCTAGTCGCCTAAACTCTAATCTCTAAGTCTCGAATTGTTGATCCCTTATTCTAGGGTTTGGGCTCCCCTTTTATAATTGTAGTAATAGAACTCTTCCATAATCAGAAAATGGAAGTTTTCCCTTAGGTAGAAAACTTCTATTTTGCTCTAAGGGGTCGGTCCGATCTAGGGGTCGGACCTAAGGCAGGGGTCGGTCCTTGGTTCCTTTTGAACAAGGGTCTGGAAGTCGAGGACCTATCTGGAAGCTGGAGAAAACTTATGTCTGGATATTTTTCCCCAACACTCTTCTCCTCAGATAATTGACGGGATAATTCCGAAACCTCGTCTCGATTCATTGACGAACCCTCCTCCACTATTCGGTCCTTCAGATGATGCAAATCAGAGAGGACCTGCGTAGGAAAATAAGTCTCATAAACTGCGGACTCATAATACAGGGTCCTATTTATATCTCACCTGAAGGAGTTCGCCCTGAACCTGCTGAATAATCCCAGAGGAATCCTTGTCCAAGGGAAGAGCCTGCATCCTCTCGAATACGTTGGCATTCAAATCAGCCAACACGTCAGACAATACTTCGGACGAGTATCTGGTCAACGACGGTCGTTGTGAGCGCGTACTTACACCCTCCCTAGGCCTGCCGCCTCGTGATGGAGAGGAATCGCTACCCCTCCTTATCATCCTGCACTTGTTACTGTGGGAACCGAAATTCACACCGTCAATATTTCGTATAAATAAGGAAACTAGGAAAAACCCTAATTTCCCAGAAGGTCACGGATTTCTGAGAAACCACACGTCAAGCAATCAGAACACGACAATAACGGAAAATAAAAATAGAAATCGTAAAAAGAGAGCAAGAAGGATTTTATTCTGAATCTGCGTATGAGCGTGACAACAACAGGACAACGTGCTTCGGCTACGAGAGATGTCGGTGAGATCCTAGTTCTAATACCCGAAGCTGGCTAAACCTAATTGAGTCGCAGCTCGAAAAATAAAAACGGAAAGTTGCCTAAATTGCTCTAAGTGCTAAGTTGCTCTGGAAAAGTGATGCATCTATGCCTCTCGCCTTGAACTCCTTATATACTCCCTCCAAGGTCGGTTTACGCTTCCCCCTTTTGCCCTTAAGCCGTCATAGTCGAAAAATGGGAATATTCCATTTTTTCCGATCTTCATGATTATCTGCAGAAAGTTTCCATTTTTTCCACGGAAACTGATGCTTATTCTCCAAGCATAAACCGTCATTAGGTTTATGAGTTTTTAAGAAATCGCAAGTGGGCTTCGAATCAAGTTTAGGACCTCTTTGGGCCGTATTTTTGATTTATGACTTTTTTACGATTTCTCCGATAAGGTTAAGTTTTCTGCGGTTTTATCGTAAACCAAATGGACGATTCCATTTGATCGAGAGATCAAGGAACAGATAGTCGTGAATTGCGGAGAACGGCTATACGGATAGTCGAGCATGCATAGTTTTACGTCATATCGTCGTTTGGGAAGACTTTGGACTTTTCGGAGAATGATCGATGCACGAACGCTCGATCGCTATAGCGACCGAGCTGTAATCGAAGCTCGGTCGCTGTAGCGTGGTCTCGTGATCCGTTCGCTATAGCAATCGAGCCCTTATCCGTGTCCCAATCGCCATCGCGATCGGGTTTGTGCCGTGGATTATGGTCCGTTGTCCGAACGTTTGGAACCATTGCGAAGCTACGATTCTCTTAGGATGCTTGTTTGCGGATGTTCAGACCTTTGATAACAATTTTCCGTTTGTTTTAAGAAATCGTTTTCTTTTTTAAGTCGTAAATTTCTCAAGCCGTGGATTAAGAAATCGCTAACTTCTTAAGCCGTTGTTAAGAAATCGCTGATTTCTTAAGTCGTTGATTAAGAAATCGTCTTTGTTAAGAAATCCTTGATTAAGAAATCGTCGTTTTAAAGAATCGTTCTTTTAAAACAAGATTTTTCCGTAAATATTTCGTATAAGTATTCCTTTTCCGAAAAACCGTAAAAAATTTCTAAGTAAATAATTTTTAGTGGAAATTTGGATGCCAACTTTTCCTTGTCCAATTTCGACCCCAACAGTTAGCCCCCCAGTGCGGTATAATCGTGGGCTGACGAGATTCTGTCGTATGGTTTGGCGAGTTTAGGCGAGTTTTTAGGCCAAGTTAGTGTCCAAAAGTCCGAACTTGAATAGTAAATCCTGAAGTTTATAAAAGAGAGGGTAACTCTTTCATTTTTACTCACCCATCTTTCATAAGACATTCTTTGAAGAATCCTCTCAAGAAATTTTTTTTTAGAAAGAAAATCCTTCAACTAAATGCCAAAGTTGTTTAGAAGCGGAAAGAAGTCTTCCAAGAAGAAGACTCCCGTGACTCCTTCTCCCGATTGCGATCAGGATGAAGAACTCCTAGTTCCGAAGGCCGAGTTTGAGCTTCCTCCGAATGCGGCTGAACGTTATGCGTATTGTAGAACAAGCAGTGATCATATCAAACGTCCCGGAGAAGAAAAGTTTCCGATATGCCGATCTTCGGAAGTTTGTCGGAGTCCTGGACGCGGTTGAGTTCCGGATTCCTAAGGTCGGAGAAAGCGCCGACCATCCTCCGGAAGGCTACTTAACGTGTTACGAGGCCGTTCTGAGGTGCTGTCGTATCTGGTTTCCAATTCCTGAGATCATTGTCCGCGTACTGGACCGTTTTCAGGTTTCGTTAAACCAGATGAACCCTACGAGTTTCGAGATCCTTATCGGTCTCGTAATTCTGAGTTACGAGCGTGGCCTATCCCTCACTGCTAACCATTTTGAGGCACTTCTGCGGATTTAATACAACAAGGAGCCGACCTCCGGGCGACTGACTCCTCGTACCATAATGCTGGTAGTAAGGGGAACCGTTTCCAATTTTAACAATTGGAGACAATTTTTCTTCTACGTCCGACTCAATGCTGCAATCGCGGAGGAATTTATTCCGATGTTCCGGACGGTTCCAAATCCCCTTCCACACATCAGCGTGGTCCATCCCTGGCCTAGGGACATTATGGAGGTGAGGAACGCACTTAGGAGCGGCGATCATTGGTGGACCAGTTTTACCAGTCAGAGGGTTCGGAAGGCGATTCGATTGGTTCACTCTGATTTCGAGGCGGAATGTGAGATTGATTTTGCTCCTGTTAAGCATCTCCCAGAGCGTGTTCCGGTCGAGAGATCGCCTGAGTTGCCGCGGAAAAATAAAGACATCGAGGTCGAGGATCACGACTTTCCCGCCGATGATTCTCCGCTTCCGGGATGGGATCCGTCTCTAGGCTTTGGCGATGGGAGCGGTTCGAGCGATGTGCAAATTCCCAATTTTGACGACTTTTTTTCCGGTCTTCCTGATCATCCTAATCCGTTCCCCTTTGTGGAGGAAACGAAGAGGCCCGAAGTATTGGCGGAGACTTCTCGCGTGGTAAACGGGGTTAGTTTCTACTTCTTCCTACATTCTCTTTATTATCCGATCGTATTTTTATTTTCGTAAAAAATAAAAATTCTATTTTCGAATTTCGCAGGCGATGAACCATCTCGGCTCGCCTTGGTGGATAGCCAGAGACAATCGAGGATCTGGCGCTTGAAAGCGGAGAAGAACGCGAATGACTTGGCGCGACTTCAGGAGGAGACCTTAGAGCGGAACTTAAGGGCGGCCGCCGATCATGCTAGAGATATTCGCCGAGCGAGGAGGCAGGCCAAGCGGGAGATTGCCGCCGAGATGCAAAATCGGGCGACGCGTTTCCAGGAGGAGTATTATAATATCCGGGCGGCCGATGCTGCGGTAGGCGATTTTCGCGAGTGTCGCGGATCGGTTGGAGCTCTCACGAGGACTCAGCAGAGGGATTATGTTTACAAAGAGGAGTTGAGCCTCATGCAGGATGGCATGAAGGACAATGTTCATGCCGAGTCGCTTGTTCCCCCCATCAAGGAAAGGATCTGGGACTCTGGGAGCCGATCCCTGTTTCTCCTGACACGGTGAAGGTCGCGACCGAAGCGGAGGGAGGTGAAGATGAGGTGACTTATCCGATGGAGTTCGGAACTTCGTCGTCGGATGATTTTATCCTCTACTGAATTTGTCGGGAAAATGTTTTCCCTTATCTTTGTATTTCCGTGGCCAAGTGTGGCCGTTTTACGTGTTTATGCTGCGACCGTAGTAGGTTGCGTAATTTTATGTATTTCGGGACTGGCCTTTTAAGGCTTTGAATCCCTGCCGTCTATGCGCGGTTTTTTATAAATATGAAGTAAGTTTTTCGATGATTTATGTTTTATGATCTGATTTAAACTTTCGCCAAGTGTAGAGGGCAGAATGCGAGTAGTCATTTCGTATTCTAACTCTTAATTCGTCGCTTGGTCCATATGCTACTTTTTTTACCGAGCGTTTTAGGTATAAGCGATAAGAGACATGTTTTGGGATCTCGTATTTGATACTATGTCCGTGAGATGTTAAGTGCCAGCAAGACTGGGCTTAGGGAAAGACCTGGTCTAATCTCAGCTTCAAGGCTATGAGATGACTGATCGGCTTCCGTTTTGCCTGTTTGTGATTTTGACCTGATTCGTACCGTTTTAAAATCCGCGAAATGTTATCGGCTTATACAATTTGTCTGGGTACGAACCCAGCGACTTTCTTTACGAAGTGCTAGACAAAATTTTGATTTTCTTGTATTGCGCGCAATGGTATCCTGGTCGGATGTAAGAGGATCTCGTGAAAAGATCTGACTACGAATTTGTTTAAGTGAAACGTTTCTTTATTTGCCCGTCGGGGCCAATCGACGGGTTTGTTTTCGTTTTTAAAGTCGCGGAGGGACTATTTTAATGGTTGTTTTAAAGTCGCGGGCAGACTATTTTAATTAAATGTTTAAAGTCGCGGATGGACTATTTTGACGGATGATACGAACTAAATATCTTCAGTAAAACTGCGACGTCTCACATTTTCTTGAGGATACGTTTTTCGTTTTCTGGAATGTTTAAGAATCGATAGATTGAGAAAAAGAATTTTATTGAAAAAGTTTCGAAAATTTCGAATACAAGTGTGGGTAATTTTTTTTTGTCTTGTGGGAGTATACGAGTATACGCACCCACTCCCCCCCCCTTTTTGGCGAGGGGAATAGCTGAACTCGTCGGGTTTCGACGGGCTGCCTACGTACCTCTTTTGAGTATCAAGCCATCTCGTAGTTTTGTTTGTGCCGTGAGTGTGTTTACTCGTCGGCTAGTTTTTCGTCGACCGCTTTAGTCGCGGGGTCGACTTTCCTCGAGATTTTTCTCTTCCCGTTGAGTTGTGACGTTATCTTTGGAGTCGGGGACCGTTCCGATCTCCGAATCTGCTTCTGCAGAAGGTGTCGCTGTGCCCTTTGTCGGGGCATCTTCGGCGGAAGGTCGGGTTCGCTTGCGTTTAACCGTGGAGGTAGTCGTTATCTGCCTTAACTTATGCTCCACTAGGAAACAAAGTCGCGACTGTTTTTGACAACCCCAGATTGCGGCGACTCCAGTCCTGGTTGGGAATTTGACGCCCAAGTGATAAGTCGAGAGAACGGCCTTCATGGCGTTTAGCCATGGTGTTCCCATAATCGCGTTGTAAATAGCCGGGCTATCTACCACCGCGAAGTCAACTATCTTGGTGATGTTTTTTGCTATGACGAGTAGTTGGATGGATCCCAGGGTCATGGACGTTTGTCCGGAGAAACTCGTGAGCGGTTTTGGTACCGGAGTAACTTCTCCGAGTTCAAAGCCCATCCTATTTAGGGTATCGCGGAAGATTAGGTTTACCGTGCTTCCGGTGTCGATAAGTATTCTTGCTACTTTGAGATCTCTTATTACGAGATCAATGATCAAGGGGTCGCAGTGAGGCTGGTCGATTCCGCAAGCCTCTTCTTCCGTGAACGTGATCGAGGCGTTATGCCCGTCTCGAGGAGGAGACCGTGGGGGATAATTCGCAGTTGACTCAGCTTTCCGTTGGTAGGCTTTGATGGCCGAGACCGAGTCCTTGGAGTACTGGGATCCTCCCATGATCATGTTCACCCTCCTGCGGGAGTTATCATTCCCCCTATCGTCCGGTCTTCTCTCGCGTTTTTCTCCGGCCTGATTTCTCGGTGACGAGTTTTCCGCGGGAGGATTCTTATTGGTTTTTGGCGGACGGTCGGAGTCGAGGATTAAATCCTTGACGCTGGTTACTCCAGAGAGTTCTCCAGCAAGCAGCTTTGCGGCAAGCCTTGCTCCTACGACTTTGCAGTTAGCCGTCGAGTGACCTTCGGTCAGATGGAACTCGCAGTAGACGTTTTTGTCGTAACTCTGGTTACGGTTCCACGTATTTCCCGAAGTTCTGCCCTACTCTGTATTGACCGCGTAGTTGTGCGCGCCTTGGAGTTCTTCCCCCTCGTGATGGACGTACTTGTCGTTACGAGAAGTTTTCTTCTTTGACTTCGGATCCATGTCTTTCGAAGATTCCTTGCCAGCTTATGTTTTTGCGACAGGACTTTCGTCTCTTCTTCGATCATTACGTAATCCAAGGCTTTGTGAAGGGCGTCCTGGATTGTGTCAGGTTTTTCGAGCGTTATCCACTTTCTGAACTTCGACTTGTACCAGAGCATCTTCCTGAGCGCGTCGATGGCGACTTTGTTGCTGATTCCGCTGACCTTCGCCATGATCAGTTGAAACGGCTTATGAACTCTCGGAGGGACTCGCCCTCTTCCTGGGTTAAGCTCTAGAGATTAACATTGGAAGTTTCTCTATCGATGAACATAGAGTATTTGAGGAGGAATTCCGATGCGAGTTGGCGAAAGCTTCCGATGGAGTTTTGCTTCAACCGAGAGAACCATTCGAGTGCTGCACCTTCGAGATTTTCGACAAACATGCGACAGTAACCAGCGTCTTTCTCGCTTTCCCTAAGCCTGGCTCTTCCCATAGTGATATGGAACGCCTGGAGATGCGCCTTTGTCTCGGAGATCCGCGCGGTGAAGGGCGTTTTTCGGGCCACCTCGAGCAGCCTGTCGATTTCTGGGGCAGCACTCGTGGCGTGGTGGATCTGCGATTTCACGGCCCTTACTTCCGCGGCAGGCTTGGTGATGTAAACGCGGAGATCTCGTATGTCGGGATCCTCTCCGGCGGTTTTCCGAGCTTGTCGGCGTTCGCGGCGAGTAATCTCGGTTTGTCTTTCGGCAAGTTCCTCCTGTTCGCAGCGAGTAATCTCGGTTTGCCTTTCGCGGCGAGCCGAACGGCTGCGGGTTCTCCTTGGATGGACTTCGGCGTCTTCGTCGGAGTCGTCGCTGAGATCCAAGTCGATACGCTCAACTTCATCCGCATCAGTGTCCTTTTCGGACGGCAGAGGTTTTTCCGAGTCGCTTTTTGCGACAGAGGATGTTTCTCTAGGGTTTTGTCCGGAAGGACGTTCCTACGAAGTTCCAGGCCTATCGTGTGGGGTCGCGAACTCGAGTCTCCTACCGCGGAGTTTCGTAGCTCCGCAAGGGAGGACTGCGCGTGATCTTTCCGTTAAGGTTTGAACCTATTTGGTTAGGGTTCCCACAAGTTTATCCTGCTCTTCCGATCTCTTTTCGTAGGCGGAAAGCAGCTTCTTGAACTCGACGTGGCGTTGGTAGGTGCGTCGGCCGCGGAAACATCTGCTGCGGGAGTGTTCAAGCCGTCCTTGGGTGCTCCGTTTAAAGGAGTTTGCAAGTTCGCTTAATCATCGTTAGTCATGTCTGGTTGAGCGTGAGCTGGTCGTGAGTAAGATTGATCCGTACCCCCCTGTTGGGCCCAAATATGGCCCGCTAGCTGACAATAGAGTCAAAGCAAGTATTGGGCCGAGACAAAGCCCAACGCATATCAGAGACCTGAGCTAAGGTTTATTACGAAGTCGGAGGCTGGAAGCTAAAGGCAATCTTCGAAGAGGTCACGATGAAGAGGAAGCTCACATCACAACAGAAGAAGCGCAGGACCCGGTCAAAGGGAAGCTGTTGCGGATCCCTCAATAAGTGGAGAAGATCTCGGGAATCAGTTAGCGACGATCAAGCGGGACCTGAGGCTATTTAAAGAGAAAGCAAGTCAAGAAAGGGTGATTCAACTTTTATCCATTTTTCACGATTATTGATATCAACTCTAAAGCATTTTCGACTATCTTTGTAATCATCAAGAGAAACATCTTTTGTAACCATTCTTTTACCAAAATCATCAATAAAATCATCATTCATTCTACAAGTTCTTACGGGATTAAGCCCACGTTTATCTTTCCCTAATCCTTTCCTAACTTTAACCTGACCTAAAATCAGGAGGTGAGTTTAATCCCTCACAATTGGCGCCGTCTGTGGGGAAGAAACAATCGAATCCCTTACTCTAACTTGAGGATTAATCCTACCGATCAGACAACAAATCCGTCTGATCTCAACCTCCCGATTCAGAGCGATGGCTCACCGAACGACGGAGGCTCTACCCTTGTAACCTCGGAGCCTCGACGTGGCGACCACCGATCCGGACAGCAGCTTCCGATTAACGCTCGAACGAGCCAGACTACAACCGGAGCTACTAACCAGAGATCGTCAAGTGGAACCGCCCCCGGGCTTCCAATCAATGAGAATCCTCAGCAGCAAGCCGCTCCGAATCAAACGGAGGCTCAGCTTTCTGAGATTCGTCAGATGATGATGCAACTAGTAGACAAAGCTCAGGAAAGTGAGCGTACGATGCATCAGCTAGCTGTTCGACAGCAACGATTCGAAGAGATAACAAGATCTCTAGACACAACAACCCAACCACCTCGACGTCAAACTCCGGGGGTCACTTTCCGAGATCGACTGACTGATCCCTCATTCCCCCGGGGACATTTAGACTTTTCTCCTGATAGCACTGCTCCCGAAGGACAGGGATCGGCTTTCCAGACACCTCATACTGGGACAGCTCCCGTGTTTAACCCGCCTATCACCAGTGCTATGGGAAGCAATGTGGCAACAACCAGTTCCGCACCCGGTCAGGTCGCTGATCGGAGCTCTCGCCTACCCCCTCCGCCGACTGATTTTAAGTCCGGGGCAGGAGTATCCTTCCCATCCGGAGGCAGAACAGCAGCTCCGGTTTATCAAACCAGAGGCTCAACCCCAAATGGGGACGGGTATCAACGGATAGATTCCGATAACCCAAGAGCTGGTGAGCGATTTAGCCCACCAACTGCATGGGAGGATGAGCCCACACGATTCCGTCAGGAACCTGCCCGTCGGGTACCTAATAACGACCCAAATGTCCTACCCATGGAAGGACCTGAAGCTATCCGTAGATATATGGAACGAACTCATGCAGCTCTCCAAAAATTGGGAGCTCAAGTCCATAAAGCTACGAGCTCAACTCCCGAAATCGATAGTTTGATCGAAGAAACCCGTGGAACTCCATTCACTGACAGAATTGCCAGCTCCTACATAAGAGATACCCAAAAATCAGAATTCCCGAGTATGATGGGACCTCTGACCCAAAGGCCTATTTGAGAGCTTTCCGAGTGGCAATCGTTAAAGCCCATTTTACACAGGAAGAATGCGAAGCAGGTTACTGCAGGACATTCGCTGAAAACTTGGTCGGAACAGCCCTTGAGTGGTTCTCTGGTCTCGAACCAGCCTCGATAGATAGTTTCGATCAGTTAACTAACGCCTTCATGAAGCAGTACTCGACCCATATCCTGAAACAAGCCTCTGAAGCCGACCTTTGGAAGGCCAGACAAGGAATGGGGGACTCACTACGAGTCTACATCGAGAAATTCAGGGCAATAAGAACTAAGCTCTCGAATCCTAACGACCTAGTCGCCATCGAGGCTCTTAGGAGAGGTATGTCAATAAATCGAAATTCTGGTCAGAGCTAACACTCAATACTCCTCCAACTATCGATGATGCTCTTCATAAAGCCACCAGATACATTACTTTGGAGGAGGAGACAGCAGCATTGGATAAACTCCAGAAGAAGCCTCAGAATCACTAAAAAGGTGAATCCTCTGAGGCAAAGGGACCTCACAAAAGGGGGAACCCCCGAAACAACCAAACTCAGGGAGAACATTCCTACGCAATCGAGGAAGACAAGGAAGAGAAACCTGTCGCCGCAGCGAACAAAACTCCCTGGTCAAAAGGCTTTGATAAAAACAAACATTGCTCTTATCATGATCGAGAAGGGCACTCAACTGAGGAATGTTGGGCAACGACAACTGGCAGCTAAATTCGCAGCTGGAGAAATAAAGGACGTGGACCTTAAAAAGCCACCACCTTATCAGAAAAGAGGTTCCAGAGACACCTCCCCAAAGCGCGAGAGGTCACCTGAGAAGGAGACCGATTCGCCACCTCCAGCTCCCAAGAAAAGAGTCGACATGATTCTTGGGAAATTCCCCCAAGGAAAAAGTTTACAAGTCGAAGCTCTCTTGAGCAAACCGTCCCCTCAATCGAGCCCCGACTCGAGGGTGGACTGTATCCTTGGAGGATCAGACATATGTCAAGACTCCGTCAATTCCATTAAGAATCACGTACGGAAGGCTGTGTCTAACACTGGACCTAAGCCTTCTAACCCCGAGTCCAATACTAAGATTTCTTTCTGGGAAAGCGAGACCTCAAACCTCGACAGACCTCACGATGATGCGTTGATTGTCACCCTGAACATCGCAGGATACGAGGTCCCTAAACTCATGATAGACACAGGAAGCTCTGTCGACCTTATTTTCTACAACACCCTAAAAGGGATGGAAATAGACGACTACGAAATTATTGGCCAAAAAGCTAACCTCGTAGGCTTCTCCGGAGAAACAGCTACCTCATTGGGGACTATCAAGCTCCCAGTCATAGCTGGCGGAATAATGAAAATGACCAACTTAGTAGTCATCGACAGACCTTCCCCGTTCCATGCGATCCTGGGAAGACCCTGGATTCACAAAATGAAGGCAGTAGCCTCGACGTATCATCAATGCGTAAAATTCCCAACACCCGAAGGGATAGCTACCGTACACGGTAGCCAGAAGATATCCAGGATCTGCTATTTGGGAGGATTCGAAATCCTCAAAAAGTCCCCCCAATAGCAATTACAGATCCAGGAGGGTCGCGAAATGCAACAAAATATTCGAGGTCCCCCCAAGAACCTCACCGAAAAAGTTTGCATCGACGACTCAGATCCTGAAAGACAGGTGAGCATCGGATCCGAGCTACCTCCCGAGACAAAAAAGGAGCTCATTGATTTCTTGAAAAGCAATGTCAAAACCTTTGCATGGTCCACCAGCGACATGAAAGGCATAGATCCGAACGTCACCACCCATAAGCTAAAAGTAGACCCTACTTTCAAACCGATCAAACAAAAGCGTCGCAAGCTAGGCCTCGAAAAGGCTCAAGCTGTTAACGACGAAGTTGACCGACTTACGAAAGCTGGGTCCATTCGAGAGGTACACTACCCCGATTGGTTAGCTAACCCAGTAGTGGTAAAGAAGAAAAACGGGAAATGGAGAATCTGTGTAGACTTCACAGACCTGAACAAAGCTTGTCCTAAAGACAGCTTCCCGTTACCTCACATCGACCGCCTGGTTGAAGCAACAGCTGGCCATCGACTCCTATCCTTCATGGATGCCTTCTCAGGATACAACCAAATCATGATGGATCCTGAGGACCAGGAGAAAACTGCATTCATAACCGAACGAGGAACCTATTGTTACAAGGTTATGCCATTCGGATTAAAAAACGCAGGAGCTACCTATCAGAGGCTAGTAAATAAGATGTTTGCTGGGCAACTTGGAAAAACCATGGAGGTCTATATTGACGATATGCTAGTCAAATCCTCAGCTGGAGAAGACCATATCTCCCACTTAAGGGAATGCTTCGATATCCTTAACAAGTACGATATGAAGCTCAATCCCACTAAATGTACTTTCGGGGTACCCTCAGGCGAGTTCCTAGGCTATCTCGTAACCGAAAGAGGCATTGAAGCCAACCCGCAGCAGATAGCAACCTTCCTAGAAATGCCGTCACCGAAGACAACCAGAGAGGTACAGAGATTGACTGGACGAATTGCGGCATTAAATCGATTCATATCCAAGTCCACCGATAAGTGCCTCCCATTCTACAAGCTTCTAAGAAATAATAAGAAGTTCTTATGGGACGAGAAATGCGAGGAAGCCTTCAAGCAATTGAAAGCTTACCTCTCCGAACCTCCGATCCTATCCAAACCTGTAGTAGGAGAGCCATTGTACCTGTACCTCGCTGTATCGACTGCTGCAGTTAGCGGCGTGCTGGTACGAGAGGAACAAAACGAACAAAGACCTGTCTATTACACCAGTAAGAGTTTGATAGACGCCGAAACAAGGTACCCTGCAATGGAAAAATTAGCTCTGGCAGTTGTAACAGCTGCCAGAAAATTGCGACCTTACTTCCAATCGCACTCAATCGTCGTAATGACCTCACAACCATTACGAATGATATTGCACAGCCCTAGCCAGTCAGGGCGATTGGCCAAATGGGCCATAGAGCTCAGTGAATATGATATTGAGTATAGACCTCGAGCAGCAGCGAAAGCTCAGGTCCTTGCCGACTTTATCATTGAACTAGCATCCGAGCAATTAGACTCCGAAATAGAATCTCCGAAGTGGAGCCTGTATGTCGACGGAGCCTCGTCAAAACAAGGCTCCGGTGTCGGTCTAAGGCTAACTTCTTCAGCAGGAGAAACCATTGAGCAGTCATATAGGCTCGGATTCAGCGCCTCAAACAACGAAGCTGAATATGAAGCACTAATCGCAGGGTTGAAACTCGCCCTAAGCCTCGGAATTCGAGAGCTAAACGCTTATAGTGATTCACAGCTAGTAGCTAGCCAGTTTCACGGAGAATATGAAACGAGGGACGAAAGAATGGGGGCATATCTCGAAGTCGTCCAGAACCTCACTAGGCAGTTCGACAAATTCGAGCTAACAAGGATCCCACGAGGAGAGAACTCCTCAGCAGATGCGTTGGCTGCTTTAGCCTCCACGTCAGACCCCCTCGTAAAACGGATCATACCCGTAGAAGGAATCGAAAAACCAAGCATCGACATAGCTACTAAAGCTGAGATAGACAGCAAGCTAACAGAGCAACCCGAAGGTACCTGTCCTGAAACGGTAGCTACCCAAGTTCTCACAACATTTTTGTTCCCAAAAACCAGAATACGTAGCTCTAAAAAGCATACCTCCGGGAACACAATCCAAAACACGGAAGGTATTCCTCGAAATTCAGACTCCTTGGAGCCTGATCTCACGAATACCCCCGGGGGCACCAACTCAGACCCACTCGTCTGCAGAGTTAAAACCAGAAGCCGTTCAGCTCTCCAAAATTCATCTGGGGGCACCATCCAGACCCCGGAGAATAATGAAGGAATTGGAGGTATTCCTCGGAATTCAGACTCCCTGGAGCCCAATCCTACAAATACCTCTGGGGGCACCACGACACCAGATCCCGAACAGGAACCTCCCTCGTCTCTTCATAACAAAGTTGTAGGGAGAGAGGATTGAGAATTCCAATCACGCAATACATCCTGGAAGGAAAGACTCCACCCAATAAATGGGAGGCTCGGAAGCTCAAAGCATTAAGCGCGAGATACTGCGTAATCGAGTCTGTCCTCCACAAACGAAGCGTTTCCGGACCTTACCTAAAATGCGTCCATGGCCTCGTTGCTATGAGACTCATGAAGGAAATGCACGACGGCCCTGCGGGAACCACTCTGGAGGAAGAGCTCTAGCCATCAGAATCAAAAGACATGGATATTTCTGGCCTACCATTATTGCAGACTGTGAGGCCTATTCCTCTTCATGCGACAAGTGCCAGAGGCATGCACCGATTATACACCAACCTGCGGAAAAGCTGTCCAACATATCCGCCCCTTATCCATTTATGAGATGGTCCATGGACATCGTAGGACCACTAGTAGCATCAGGAAGTGAAAAGAAGAAGCTACGCTTCCTCTTAGTCCTAACAGACTACTTCACAAAATGGATAGAGGCTGAAGCTTTCCAACAGGTAACCAGAGTCGAGGTCGAACGATTTGTGTGGAAAGAAATCGTGTGTAGACACGGCGTCCCATACGAAATCGTAACTGACAATGGAGGACAATTCATATCCCACGATTTCAAAATATTTTGTGACAAGTGGAATATTCGCCTGACCTTCTCAACACCTCGCCGACCTCAAGGAAACGGCCAGGCGGAGGCTGCTAATAAATCAGTATTAGCAAACCTCAAGAAACGCCTCGGAACCCAGAAGGAACTCTGGTCAGAAAAATTACTTGAAGTACTTTGGGCATGTCGAACCACCCCACGAAAGGCTACAGAAGAAACCCCTTTCTCCTTAGCATATGGGATGGAAGCTGTCGTCCCAGCTGAAACCATTGCTGGGAGCCTCCGCCGGGAACTCTGTACATCCGATCCCGCAGCTAATGATCAGCTCCTAACAGACAGCCTCGATTTAATCGAGGAAAGACGGGACCGAGCTCTGATTCGCATTCAGAACATCAGCAAGCAATGGCACGACAGTACAACTCCAAAGTCAGGCTCCGACAGTTCGCTGTAGGTGACCTAGTACTTAAGAAAGTTTTCGAAGGAACCAAAGAACCAGATGCCGGAAAGTTAGGAACCAACTGGGAAGGTCCCTATCAGATCATCCACGTGGTACGACCTGGCGTTTACAAGCTCCGAAAGATGCGAACCGGGGTACCTGAAATCAGATGGTGGAACGCCACGAATCTTAAGAGATACTATCATTAGGTACCTAAAAATCCCTGAACTACGTTAGGCTTGATCCCTTGACTGGGTACGTAAGCAACTCCGTCATGAGTGCAGCCCCAACCTCATTTCAACACTTCGTTCACCACAACCAAAGGGGGCATATGTCTGATTAAAATCACATAGCCCAACCAGCAAGTGTATGATCATTATAATACAGCAATTGTATGATTACCATGATACCATGTATCCAATTATCAATAAAGCAATTATTCTCGGTGTCTCAATTCTTTAACAACACAGGTCCCTGCAAACACGGACCTAGGGTCCTAAAACCCTTCGGATCAGCTCAGGTCTCCATGAACCTGGACCTAAAGTCTTAAAATCCTTATTAATCTTGAAGGTCATGAAAATCCTTCAAACGAAATCAAATTTGATAAACTAACCTAAGGTCTTAAAAATCCTTAGAAACCACTAAAGGTCTAAAAATCCTTCTAGCAACATCAGGTCTCAACGAACCTGAACCTAAGGTCTTGAAATCCTTATCAAATTTCAAAGGTCTTGAAATCCTTATCAAATCTCAAAGGTCTTAAAATCCTTATCAAATCTCAAAGGTCTTGAAATCCTTAAAAACAAAGGTCTTAAAATCCTTATCAAACCTCGAAAGGTCTTAAAATCCTAAGCAAGTCTCAATGGATCTTAAAATCCCACAAACGAAATAAGGTTCCCAAGAACCCCCACCTAAGGTGTCCAAGTTAAACTTAGGTTCCTAAAAACCTTAAGCTAATCTCGATATTCCAAGAATTCCTCTTAAGGAACTAAAAACGACCAAAGTCTTCCAGACTTATCATAAAACCCGATTATGATCAAATGTCATATTTTACGACTAAAGCGAAAAACTTAAAATAAAACTGAAAACCAAGTCTTGATAGATAAAAGGTTTAAAGGCCTCCTCAGGCCGACGAAGGTTCAAAAGACCTTAGCAGAAACAAAGGTTTAAAAGCCTCCTCAGTCTATATGTCTTAGAAATAAAAGAAACCAAAGCCCATTGGGCGGAAATCCTAGAAACACATGAAAGAGCCTCAGCTCTTAAACTTCCTTGTCATCCGAGCTCTTCTCAGCTCCCTTGCCAACCGGATCATCCTCCTCAGGAACCTCTTCCTCCATCTCCTTGTCGCCATCTCCAGGGGCGGCTTCGACCGGGGCTGAGTAAGAACCCACCAATCCCAAATTAGAACCGAACTCTCCAGAAAAGGAGAGATTAAACATATTAACCTCGAAAGTACCTGAGCTCTCAGAGAGCTGGGGAAGAGGGAGCTTGCCGATCGAGAAATCCGAGACCTGAGCCTTCTCGTACGCCGCAACAGCCTCTGGCATCATTGCCACCAAGCGATCATACTCGTCTTGAGTGCTCTTAATCTCACCATCCAGCATGTCTTTCAGGAGCTCGGTGTTGGCTTGAATCTCTTGAGCATGAACCAGGAGATCGACTTCATCCTCCTTCTTTCCTCTCCGGACGGCTAGCCTGACCTCAGCTTCCTTGTTCTTCTGGCTGCTCTGGGATGAAGCAATCAGCTCCTTGACTTGGTACTCGGCTATCTTCTGAGCAGCATCCAAATCCCCAATCTTCTTATTCTTCACCTGGAGGTCAATCAACTGGCTTTCGATTGTCCCTTGCTGAGCATCACACTTGGAGCCGAGTCTCTTTACCTCAGCTTGGAGATCCGAGATCAGAGCCCGAGTCTGATTGAGCTCAGTCTTGTTGGCCTTGACCAGATCAGTGACCTGAGCTAATTCCTCAGCACTGGGGGCACTGCGTAGGGCGTCCTCAAACTTGAACTGAGCCATGTTAGTAGCGCCAGCCAGCTACAAAAAACAAAAGAAAACGATTTAGACCCTGACTGGTTTAACCGCAGCGGTTGCGTTTGTGTTTGCGGGAGTTTACGGGTGCGGGTGGTTGCGGTTTCAAGCGTTTTCTAGAGATTTGTACGACTGGTACAGCGGTTAGTAATTGTTGCGTTTGCGGGACTTTTATGACTGGTAAACTACCAAACGCAACATCTGTTAAATAATAAATTAACAATATTTACATTTTATATAATTATAAAAATATTAAAAATTATAAAAATATAATAAATATAAATTTTATATTTATAAAATCATATTATTAAATTTTAAAAATTTATAGAAAATATTTTGGTTTGAAATTTTTATAATATAAATTAAAATATAATATGTATACATTTTACAATTTCTATTATTTCAATTTAAAAAATTTATTGGATGTTTTTAGTATTATTTTTATTGATTTTGATTTTAAAGAAAAAAAATTATCCTCCCGCAACCGCCCGCAACCGCAAACGCTAGCTGGAACCAGCTTTTGATTTTAAGAGGTTCGGAGCGGTTTGAAGCGATTTGTAGCGTTTTCTATGATTGTTTCGAAACGCCAACAACCGCTAGGAACCGCAAAAGCTGCGTTTGCGGGTGATAGCGGGAAACCAGTCATGTCCTTAGTGAAAATCTTCCAAAAAATAAATTAAGCTAAAAAGTTGAAATAAATTTCATACCTGACCCATGTGATGGGCAATGTCAACTACTCATCCTTGTTCGTGAGATTGGAGATCGAGGGAAGGGAACACCCGGTACTCTTCACATGCCTCATCAGAGTAGCCAAACCCCACGAATCATCCAAAACCGATCCAGGCTTCGAATGAGCAAAGTTCCAGCCAACGGTTCCTCCTCTAGAAGAGGAGGAGGAAGACCTCGAAGGTCTGTCAACCTGGTCAGTCCGGGACCTCTTGCTCCTCGGAGGCTCAAATTCTGGAGGATCCCTCGCCATTTGAGGATTAGCTTCAGTCACCGGAACCTCGGAGGGAAGGCCAACTTCCTGAACTTTAGGCTCCGAAGAACCAACACCTTTATCAGGAGCAGAGCCTCCCTCGTCAAGAGCTTCCTTCACAGAGTCAAGAAAGGATTCTCCTCGGTTCTTGTCGCTTCCTCTAGAGGAGCTGGCAGCCTTGGTCGATCTGCCCCTGGAACGGAAGGAAGGCTGGATAGGCATCTTCTGTGAATGAGTCTTCTCGGAAGTACTTGCTCTGGACGAAACTTCGAAAACTGAATCACCTTCAGAGACTAGAATCATGAAAAGGATTCATTAATCACATAAAACAGATTCGAATAATGAAAATTAGAAGTTATCAAAGGAAGGGTACCTTTTAAACCAACAACCGTCACTGAGTCAGGGAAGGACGCCTTGTATCGATCAGGAAATCTAGCTGACCCAATTCTCGAAGTGGTATAAGCTCCCCAATTATTAGGGGTGTGCTGCAGCTTCCTGTGAAGAGCTCTGGTGAGTTTACCAGACAACTTGATAGGATCCTCAACTTCTGTAAAAGGAATCAAAAGGCAATTAGCACATCATGATAAGTAAAAATAAACATGCAAGCATATCCCTAAAATCCTAACCAGAAATGTCAGACCAAGAGGTCCTGAGGTCTCGGCCTACAGGAACCGTCGAGGGATCAATCTTGACATAAAAATACTTCTTGCGCCAGTCATCGTCACTGGCCGTGAACTTGAATATGCCTAGCCATGGACGACCGGGGAGATAGTAGGTTCCGCTCCCACCATCCTTGGAAGTACTCTCCTTTATCGAGAGAGACTCATTAGCTCAGTCAACCCCATGATAACTCCTTCCTCCTTGGCCCTAGTGATGAATCCGTTTATCACTCGGATAACCGATGGACAAAATTGAGAAAGGGCTAATTGGTAATGATCTAAGAGATCTAGCAAAAGGGTGGGGAGAGGAAATCTAAGATGACACTTAGAAATATATTTCTCGTGAACGCAGAACCAACCCTCCGGAACGGTCTCGGGGGTTTCGTCTTCAGTACAAGCTCTAGCTAGGTCGCTCTTGCCGTGAGCTTGAACAGCAAGATTGACGACGTCCTGACTCTTCAAGAGCGAGGAAAAGTGAGGTCCGGAAGAGGTGCTCTTGCCGCCTTTCTTCTTCATCCTCTTGACTCTTGCTCCTATCGAGTCTTTAACCTTCTTCTTCTTGGCTTCCGTCATCTTCTCACCAGCTTCCCGTTTGACCTTCATAATGCGGGCACCGGAGGCTGAGAATTGAACTTCGCCGGAACCTTCTTTTTGACTCATAGTAGTAAAAGGAAAGGGAAATACGGAGCAAAAGAAAGGAATTGGACTAAGGCGAAATCTCAGAGAGAGTTAGGAATGAAGAACTTGTTCGATCAAGAAGCAGATAAAAAAAAAAATAACAACATGCAGTAAAATAAAGGAAAGAGGTGAGTTACCTTGGAAACCATCGAGAGGCGTGGAGGAAGTGGAGAGACAAGCAGTTAATTCTCTCAGCTTTATATCCCATCACGTCTCGAAAATCGAAATCAAATTTCAAACTCGCTTTAATCTGAGTCGTCGATTTAATTGGAGAGAGATTACAACCGTCCGATCAAGCGAGAATATATATGGTTGAGATACCAAGTAATCATTATCTCAACCATAAGATCGAGGTTGGGCGGCTAGGTCTAGCTCCCGAGAATAACGAAGTCTAATCTCGAAAGCTGGGGGTAACTGTTGGGCCCAAATATGGCCCGCTAGCTGACAATAGAGTCAAAGCAAGTATTGGGCCGAGACAAAGCCCAACGCATATCAGAGACCTGAGCTAAGGTTTATTACGAAGTCGGAGGCTGGAAGCTAAAGGCAATCTTCGAAGAGGTTACGATGAAGAGGAAGCTCACATCACAACAGAAGGAGCGCAGGACCCGGTCAAAGGGAAGCTGTTGCGGATCCCTCAATAAGTGGAGAAGATCTCGGGAATCAGTTAGCGACGATCAAGCGGGACCTGAGTCTATTTAAAGAGAAAGCAAGTCAAGAAAGGGTCATTCAACGTTTATCCATTTTTCACGATTATTGATATCAACTCTAAAGCATTTTCGACTATCTTTGTAATCATCAAGAGAAACATCTTTTGTAACCATTCTTTTACCAAAATCATCAATAAAATCATCATTCATTCTACAAGTTCTTACGGGATTCAGCCCACGTTTATCTTTCCCTAATCCTTTCCTAACTTTAACCTGACCTAAAATCAGGAGGTGAGTTTAATCCCTCACACCCACTCCTTCTAGCCCCAAACTGTGGGAACCGAAATTCGCACCGTCAGTATTTTGAATATATAAGGAAACTAGGAAAAACCCTAATTTCCCAAAAGGTCCCGGATTTCTGAGAAACCACACGTTAAGCAATCAGAACACGACAATAACAAAAAATAAAAATAAAAATCGTAAAAACAGAGCAAGAAAAATTTTATTCCGAATCTGCGTATGAGCGTGACAACAACAGGACAACGTGCTTCGGCTACGAGAGCTGTCGGCGAGATCCTAGTTCTAATACCCGAAGGTTGCTAAACCTAGTTGAGTCGCAGCTCGAAAAATAAAAACGGAAAGTTGCCTAAATTGCTCTAAGTGCTAAGTTGCTCTGGAAAAGTGATGCCTCTCACCTTGAACTCCTTATATACTCCCTCCAAGGTCGGTTTACGCTTCCCCCTTTTGCCCTTAAGCCGTCATAGTCGAAAAAATGGGAATATTCCATTTTTTCCAATCTTCATGATTATCTGCGGAAAGTTTCCATTTTTCTGCGGAAACTGATGCTTATCCTCCAAGCATAAACCGTCATAAGGTTTATGGGTTTTAAAGAAATCGCAAGTGGGCTTCGAATAAAGTTTAGGACCTCTTTGGGCCGTATTTTTGATTTGAGACTCTTTTACGATTTCTCCGATAAGGTTAAGTTTTCCGCGGTTTTATCGTAAACCAAACGGACGATTCCATTTGATCGAGAGATCAAGGAAATGATAGTCATGAATTGCGGAGAACGGCTATACGGATAGTCGAGAATGCATAGTTTTACTTCATATCGTCGTTTCGGAAGACTTTGGACGTTTCGGAGAATGATCGATGCACGAACGCTCGATCGCTATAGCGACCGAACTTTATCCGCAGCTTGGTCGCTACAGCGATCGCCTTGCTCGTGGCTGGGTCACTATAGCGACCGAGCTTGGTTCGGCGACCGAGCTCTGTTCGGAGCTCTTATCTTGGTCTCGTGATCCGTTTGCTATAGCAACCGAGCTCTTATCTGTGACCCGATCGCCATCGCGATCGGGTTTGCGCCATGGATTATGGTCCGTTGTCCGAACGTTTGGAACCATTTCGAATCTACGATTCTCTTAGGATGCTTGTTTGCGGATGTTCGGACCTTTGATAACAATGTTCCGTTTGTTTTAGGAAATCGTTTTCTTTTTTAAGTCGTAAATTTCTCAAGCCATTGATTAAGAAATCGCTAACTTCTTAAGCCGTTGTTAAGAAAACGTTGATTTCTTAAGTCGTTGATTAAGAAATCGTCTTTGTTAAGAAATCGTTGATTTCTTAAATCGTTGATTAAGAAATCGTCGTTTTAAAGAATCGTTCTCTTAAAACAAGATTTTTCCGTAAATTTTTCGTATAAGTTTTTTCCGAAAAACCGTAAAAATTTTCTAAGTAAATAATTTTTAACGGAAATTTGGATGGCAACTTTGTCTTGTCCGATTTCGACCCCAACAGTTACCAACAGTCGCGGCTTCATCACCCGAAGCATTCCTGCTGGACGAGTCCCTTCTTGCAGATATAGCATTTGTGGCCTTCTTAAAAGCTACCATCGGATCTTCAGGGTTTCCTTCTCTTGTGTCTTCTGAGAAGAGATATTCTGTGAGTTATTATACGAAAAGGAAATATTTGTAAGTCGCGAAGAGATAACTTACCCCATAGCTTGCTACGGCGCAAGACTTCCGGACTGAGAAGGTGGGTTACGCGGCGTTGCACAAGGGGAAGCTTTCGTGCCTGAAGAACATTGCATTCGCCCTCGACAGGAGCTGAGTGAGTTCCCTCTGGAAGAAAATGGGAATGCAAATCAGATAGATTCCGTTATCGGAACTCGTAAAAAGAGCGTCTACTAAAACCTCTTACCTACGAAGTTCCATCGATAATGGGATCCTGGGAGAGTCATGAAAACATATCTTTCTGGCCATTTCTTCACAAAAGCCAATCCCTTACGATCAGTATTCGGAAGCTCCTCGACTATGGGAAACCCAGATCTCAGACGAAGATGAAAACGCCCCTCGTGCCCATTGATTGGAGCCAGATGATAGGCAAAAGTACTTCATTAACACCAAAAGCCAGATCCTCTTCATCTCCGAGGTTCTGGATGGCTATAAGGATGCGCCAAGCTGGAGGATTAAGCTGAGATGGAGAGATATGGAAGTAGTTGCAGAGACTCGATATCAATGATGGTATGTCGCCTCTGAAGCCCGATTCGAAAAAAGCCTCATAAATAGCAATCTCCTCAGGCCTACCACCGGAAGCACGCTCTGATAATCTGGGAATGCCAAGGACGACTGAAGAAGGAAGCAAATACTTTTTTCGCCAATCGCATAACTCGTCCTCTCTAACCATTGATGCGGGACCCACTTGCGGAGATCCTGAAGAAACAAACGACAGAGGAGCTGGGGTCAAAGGATTTTGCACTTCTGTATCATAACGTGACGGTGGGCTGCTGGATCCGGACGACAAGGAGTTCGCTCTCTTCTCCGACTCGTTTACTTCTACCATCGAAAAGCTTCGGGAGTTAACACGAGAAATGGCAAGATTCGAGAATAAGGAGATGTTACACGAGGATGAGAGCATATATATGAAAAGAAAGAGAGCCGTTGGGAGTTCTCCTCGGAAAATCCACCGATCCGAGATCTCGAAGTTCCCACGACTGGGCTCGGGAAATTTAAATTCAAATGAACCCCGCTCCCCAGATCTCCTTGAGTAAAGACGCGATCTTCAAAAGGAAAGTGAGATCCAAGAAGGAAGATTATAGCAGTTATGGACGATCCGAAGGATCTTTCAGCAATTGGGTCGAGAAATTCAAGGCCTTCCCGAATCATAGCTTCCAGCTAGGGTCCCGTCCTGACTCACTATAAGGAGACAAGGTACTCAAGGAACGCTCCGTCCCAAGGAGAAAACTATCAAGGCTCAAAAAGCACATGTTATCCCTTGATTTCCACGAGCAAATCAAGGAATAAGGGACAAACTGTTGGGAAAAAATATCCAGACATAAGTTTTCTCCAGCTTCCGGATAGGTCCTCGAATTCTGGACCCTTGCTCAAGAAGGAACAAGGGACCAACCCCTTCCTTAGGTCCGACCCCCTAGATCGGACCGACCCCTTGGAGCAAAATAGAAGTTTTCCACCTAAGGGGAAACTTCCATTTTTCCGATTATGGAAGAGTTTTATTACTTGAAGCCGACATCTACAACTATTAAAGGGGAGCCCAAACCCTAGAATAAGGGATCCACTTTCGGAGACTAGAAGATTAGAGTTTAGGCGACTAGAACTAGGGTTTATACACCCAAACATTGTAGTCCCGATTCAAACACTCAATAACATCTTCTAGTTTATGATTTCTCTTGCTTTCATACAAATCCTCTAGTGTTCCGTAGCACTTGAACAATCCTACACAAAAATACCCTAACACATATGGCCCTTGAGGCTGATTCCCACGCCTGCGCCCCTTACGTTACTAGACCCATCAACGTATAGTGTCCATTCGCCTTTCTCCCCTTCGCTATCACGAAGCTTTACCTCTTGTTCCAGGGCTTGAAGCATGGCAGGAGAGAATTCGGCTACAAAGTCTGTTAAGACTTGCGATTTGATAGCCATTGCAGGTCGGAAGATCACATCGTATTCTCCCAGTTCTATGGCCCATTTTGCTAGTCGTCCGGACACTTCTGGCTTGTGAAGAACTGCCTTGATGGGGAAGGAGGTGACCACCACGATTTGATGAGCCTGGATGTAGGGGCGTAGCTTTCGAGCCGCATTAACTAAGGTGAGGGCCAGCTTCTCAAGATGACTATAGTGGGTCTCCGCGTCTAGTAGATACTTGCTCACGTAGTAGATAGGATGTTGTTTCCTTCCTTCTTCCCTTACCAGGACCGCGCTGACTGCATGCTCTGATACCGCCAGATAGAGCAATAGGACTTCCCCTTCCAAGGGTTTTGAGAGGAGAGGTGGAGTAGTGAGGTAGGCCTTGAGATCGGATAGGGCTCGCTCACATTTATCGGTCCATTGGAAGTCATTGGGGTCCTTCAAGGTTTCGAAGAAGGCATGAGACTTGTCGGACAGCCTGGAGATGAACCTGCTCAGGGCGGCCATCCTTCATGTCAGTCTTTGCACCTCCTTGACGTTGCGAAGGGAAGGTATCACCTGGATTCCTCTCACCTGCTCTGGGTTTGCTTCAATGCCCCTGTGGGTTACTATATAACCCATGAACTTCCCAGAGCTTACCCCGAACGAGCACTTTGAAGGGTTCAGTTTCATGTTGTACCTCCTGAGAGTGGTGAAGGCTTGTTGAAGGTGTGAGATATGGTCCTCAGCGTCTAGGGATTTTACCAGCATATCATCAATATAGACCTCCATGGTCTGCCCTATCTGATCGGCGAACATCATGTTGACAAGCCTCTGATAGATCGAACCTGTGTTCTTCAATACGAAAGGCATGACCTTGTAACAGTAGATGCCCCTTGACGTCATGAATGAGGTCTTCTCTTGATCGTCAGGATGCATTAGGATCTGGTTATATCCAGTGAATGCATCCATGAAACTCATCATTGATGAACAGCAGTTGCATCGACTAGCTTGTCGATGTGAGGCAAGGGGAAGGGATCTTTAGGACAGGATTTATTAAGGTCCGTGAAGTCGATACAGACTCTCCACTTCCCATTCTTCTTCCTAACGGCCACTACATTAGCTAGCCATTCCGGGTATTGCACCTCTCGTATGAATCCGGCATCCAGTAGGTTCTTGACCTCTTCGTTGATTATCTCACTACAAGAAAAAGGGGTTTAATAGCACACGAGGATAGCGTTTTTTACGATTATGCTATGTTTGTGATACCCATGTTTTTTAGATAACGTTTGGATATTTTGAAACACTATGTTAGAATGTTGAATTAAAAAAAAAATTCAGCGTACGGTTTTGAAGGGGGCGCCTCTGTATTATAGCAAAAACAATTAGAAAGTGTTATCTTTGAAATTGGCGGTAGTGCCCGCGAGACTTGGAAAATTTTTGCCTCCTCAAAACATTTACACTAAGCGAATAAAGTAAAAAACCCCAAATTTCTAGGGTTCTTCATTCTTCACATTTAGAAACTCTTTCCTCCATTTCGATCGATACACTCAAACTGAATCACGACTTTCTATGAATCTCGCTCACATCATATTTCATTCTCAATCCCGAAGCTCCTTACTTATTCTCGGGTTTTATCACTTTGCTATCCTCCTCCGATTGAAATCAATTTCGAAGGTTAACTCGGGTTTTATCGATTGTATTATGCAATTATGTTTCGTAGTTGTGATATTGGGTTATTGCATGTTAAATTGATTCGTTTTTGTTCTATGATTTTCAGGTTTTACTCGATTCCAGATATTTGGCTTAAGGTATCTGCAATCTGATTTTCTGGGTTTCTCTTTTTCTCTTTATATTTTTGGGTTTATTAACACCGTTCTTTTCTTTTGTAGGTTACTCAAACCGCAAGTTGAAGAGATTTACAAGGTAAAAAAAGTAATAATAGATACTAAAATTTAGAAAATTCTTTCGGTTATCTTGTTGTGGCTTGATTCCCTAAATCTCTTGTATGTAAACTTCGTCGGAGCTGAAACATGGATAAATCATGGGTATGGTTGCCAAGGTATGGACTTCACTTTACTTTAGTTTTACAAATCACTTGTTTTGTAATTCTGAAAGTTTATATATCACTTGTTCTAACCCGACAGGAATAGCCTTGAGTATGAAATAGGAGCAAGTGAGTTTGTGTCTGCTGCATCAAGCCGTTTAGGTGGTCCAGCTGAAATTTTCTGTCCTTGTATTAATTGCCGCAATGTCTGCCATCAGTCTGCTGAGAAAGTTTTGGAGCATCTGGTGATTAGAGGGATGGATCCGAAGTACAAGATTTGTAAATTTTGGTCTAAACACGGAGACAAAAGGCCTGCTAAGCCATATGATATCAACTAGTCTGAAAATGAGGCATACAAGTGAAGATTATCCAGCAGCTCATCAAGAGAATGCAGAAGCTTTTGGGGAAGTGAAAGCCCAGCAGAAGCTGATTTCAGG
Source organism: Raphanus sativus (assembly GCF_000801105.2). Taxonomy (NCBI): domain Eukaryota; kingdom Viridiplantae; phylum Streptophyta; class Magnoliopsida; order Brassicales; family Brassicaceae; genus Raphanus; species Raphanus sativus. The sequence continues at coordinate 36,834 of NW_026615335.1, read as the reverse complement.
AAAAAGTTGGACGATGCAGAAATCCCATTGTACTCGAAGTGTTCAAACTACACCAAGGTGGCTGCAATCATGGGTCTTTACCGGATAAAAGTCAAAAGTGGGATGTCTGAGAGCTTTTTTGATCAGCTTTTGTCATTAGTGCATGACATGCTTCCCGGAAACAATGTTCTACCTAAGTCTACTGATGAGATGAAGAAGTTTCTGAAGCAGTTTGGTTTTGGCTACGATGTCGTTCACGCCTGCAAGAATGACTGTATCTTGTATAGAAACCAGTATGAGGATGCGGTGAGCTGTCCAAGATGCAGTCAATCAAGATGGGAGAAGGATAAGCATACTGGTGAGGAGAAGAAAGGGATTCTGGCCAAGGTCCTCAGGTATTTTCCGATCAAAGAAAGGTTCAGAAGAATGTTTAGATCAAAGCGGTTTGCGGAGGACTTGCGTTGGCAATCTACTAATGCTTCTGAAGATGGAACTATGCGACATCCAGTAGATTCACTGACATGGGTTCAGACAAACAACAAATGGCCGGAGTTCGCTGCTGAAGCAAGAAACCTACGACTTGGTATTTCTACAGATGGCATGAATCCGTTCTCTATCCAGAGCACCAACCACAACACATGTCCTGTTTTCTTAGTCAACTACAACATGGCTCCCACACAGTGCATGAAATCCGAGAACATCATGTTGACAATGTTGATGCTAGGACCATCTGCACCTGGGAACAACATTGATGTGTATCTACAGCCACTGGTAGATGACTTGAAGAGTTTGTGGACAAAAGGTATGGAAGTCTATGATTCCTTTAAAAAGGAGAGTTTTACTCTTAGAGCTATGCTGTTGTGGAGTATCACCGACTACCCTGGATTATGCACATTAGCTGGGTGTAAAGTGAAGGGAAAGCAAGCATGTAATGTCTGTGAGAATGACACACCCCATAGGTGGCTAAAGTTTAGTCGGAAACATGTTTATATGGGGAACAGGAAGCGGCTCATGCCTAATCATCCTTACAGACGACGGAAAGGATGGTTTGACAACACAGTGGAACATGGTTCTTCAAATAGGATTCAGAGTGGAGCTGAGATCTGTGAAAGTCTCAATGCAGTAGACGAGGATGATATCGTTTCAGCTGAGGAGTACGAAGAAGATGATGATAAGTGGCGTTGGAAGAAAAAATCCATTTTCTTTGACTTACCTTACTGGAAGGTATGTATTTTAACTTTCCATATATAGTTTTATTTATCGATTTTGTTTACTATTTTTGGTTCTCAAAAATACTTGAACATTATATTGTAGGATTTGCCTGTGAGGCATAACATAGATGTTATGCACGTGGAGAAGAATGTGTCTGATGCACTGCTGTCTATCCTGATGCACAATGCGAAATCAAAGGATGGCCTCAAAGCAAGAAAAAATTTAGAAGACATGGGGATTAGAAGCAACTTGCATACACAAATAAGGGGGAAGAGAACTTACTTGCCACCAGCTGCGTATTGGCTTTCTAAGGAAGAAAAAAAAAAGTTCTACAGAAGGTTATCAAAGTTCAGAGGCCCCGATGGCTATTGTGCCAATATCTCCAACTGTGTGACACTGGATCCTCCCGGTATTGGCGGCTTGAAGTCACACGACCATCATGTTTTAATGCAGAATCTGTTTCTGGTTGCATTGAGAGGTTTACTTCCAAGAGGACCTCGGATAGCTGTGACTCGGTTATGCAATTACTTTAATAGACTCTGTCAACGCATTATTGATCCTGAGAAGCTACTGAAACTAGAACACGAGATTGTGGAGACAATGTGCCAGCTAGAGAGATTCTTTCCTCCTTCCCTGTTTGACATAATGTTTCATCTTCCATTGCATCTAGTAAGAGAAGCACGATTGGGTGGCCCTGTTCACTTCAGGTGGATGTATCCCTTCGAGAGGTAATTAATTATTTTCTAGAAATTTCATCAACATAAAACTTGTAGTATATGTATATAATATTGACAAGAATTTATTATTTGAGTCGTAGGTATATGAAGACACTAAAAGCATATGTCAAGAATTTTGCAAGACCAGAAGCTTGTATGGCCGAGGGTTATTTGGCTGGTGAATGCCTTGCATTTTGTATGGAGTTCCTGCAAAAATCCGTTCCAGTAGAAGAAACAATTACAAGAAACGAAGATGTTGAGACTATGCAGAATGTACTTGAAGGTCGTGCACTCCAGAAAGCAACAGAAGTTATACTTAGTGACAAAGAGAGAGATATAGGTCACCGGTATGTCCTCATGAATACTGCAGTGATAGAGCCTTATGTTCAGTAAGCTCAACATTGTTGTTATATATTTATACTATTTTTAATCAAAATGTATTAATATTTCTTTTATCGAGAACAGGATGCATTTAGAAGAACTACAAAGCACGGATGTAAGATGTGCCAACAATGAAACCATCCTGTGGAAAACCCATACAGAAAGGTTTTCACAATGGATTAAAGAAAAGGTATGATTTACTTAATTTTCTTTCATTAAAATTGTTACTTTGTAGTTATGTTATTTCCTAATGATTTTTTTACATGATAGATACCAAATAACTCGAAGGACCATTCACAAAGACTAAGATGGCTTGCTTTTGGACCCAGAAATATTGCTCATACATACAAGGGATTTGTAGTTAATGGTAATCGATACCATACAGACGATATGAAGAGGAAGACACAAAATAGTGGTGTTGCGTATGAAGCCTTTTCCATGTGCAGAGCTAGTGCCAAAGATTCTAGGCATATGGCTGATATAGTAGCATTCTACGGAGTGATAAAGGAGATCATATTGCTTGACTATCACATGTTTCAGGTGCCTCTGTTTAAGTGTAGTTGGGCTCATAAGGGTAGAGGAGTTAAAGAGGAAGACGGTTTCACTCTTGTGAATCTCCATATGAACCAGTCAGCATTTGCGAAAGATCTTTACATTATGCCATCGCAAGCTAAACAGGTTTTTTTACTCTAGAGAGGAAGAGACCTCTCCTTGGTATGTTGTTATAAGAGCTCCTCTGAGAGGTTATCATGAGTTAGAGTCGGAAGCAGAGATGTGTTCTGCAACTTTAACAGTTCAGCATGACGAAGAAATGTGAGATGAATCATCTGATGACGAGAGTTTATGTGTTAGGAATGATTGTGAGGGTGTTGTAATATAAGAGTAATGCTAACTGTGTTTTTTTGTTTTCAGGACCATGAATTCGCAGGCTTTAAATGAGAAGTGCCGTCGCAGTAAACGTCAAGCAGGTCTGGATGTTAGTCCTGAAGTGTCTTTAGCTCAGAAGAAAACGAATAAAAATCATCCACTGCTGACCGTTGAACAACACTCTCATTCTGAAGAAGTAGAACAACAGTCAAAAGCTAAGGAAGTTGGAGAAGACGGTGAGCCTGAAGGAGTGGAAGAAGACGGGGAGCCTAAAGAAGTGGAAGAAGACGGGGAGCCTAAAGAAGTGGAAGAAGACATGGAGCCTGAAGAAGAGGAAGAAGAGGTAATCCCAGAAACAGGAGATGGAGATGAACCTTATGATGATGAAACACAACCAACATCTGAAGAACAGTTCATTCTTCCTGGCGAGACGCAGACACAGAGAGAGCAGTCCGATAACAATGTAAAGAAGACAAGAGGTCCAACAAAGATGAGAAAAGCAGCGAAACAAATAGAGGACAAGGTTGAGGTGGAGTTTAATGGCCTAGGTGAGCATGTTGGTCGTGGATCAGTTACACTTTCTTCTTTCCTAGGTCCTCTCGTTAGAGAGCATGTCCCAGTACTTCTAGATGACTTGAGACATCTCGATGAGAAAACAAAAGACGCTTTGTGGGAGGAGATTCAGGTTATTTTCGTAACTCTATATTTGTATATATGAGAATGTCCTAGAATTAGTAACGTTATCAACTTGAATTTGTTTTACAGGGAAGATTCAGCTTGACAGAAGAATGGCAAAAAGATGGAGTCTTTAAGGAGATGGGTTATTTGTGGAGGGCATCTAAATCCAGACTTTCATCGAAAGTTCGAGCAAGAAAAACCAAGTCTCAGCTGCAGAGAATAAAGCCCAGCAACATACAATCTTCTACAGCGTGGAACAATTGGGTTACAGCGTGGAACAATTGGCTTAACTTCAACTGTTGACAACATTTTCATTTACCTTGTAGAGGAAAAACAGTACTGATCCTATAAAAGTTACTAGAACTAAGGTCTGGGTAGCTGGTCATACACATTCTGATGGAAGACCCGTGAGTCAAGAATTTGCAGAAACAATAGTAAGATTATTTTATTTCTTACTACAACTGAATAAGATTGTTTGCTTGTATTGGACACTTTACAAATGTGGTGAGATTGTTTTTAATGCAGGAGAAGATTAAGAGAACTGACAGTGAAATGGGTTCAAGTTCCGTAGATAATATAGGTGAAGATGCTGTCAGTCAGGTTCTAGGAAAGGATAAATCTGGAAGAGTTAGGGGGATGGGCCGTGGGGTTACTGCAACCAAGTTGGCATTCTTACATGCTAGAGACTCCCATTTCCAGAAGCTTCAAGATACTCAAGAAGAACTCTTGAATAAGATTGAAGATTTGAAAAATGTGGTTTCTGACTTAGCCGGTGAAAAGGTAAACTCTTTTATTATGTTTAATTATTATAAATTGTTCGCTTCAGAAGGATGAAGATTTTAATATGTTTCTTACGTTTGTTTGTTAGAAAAAAATCCGATAGTCTTTCTACTTCTGAGTTAAGCGATATTAGCAAGGGAGGAATAAGGTGCCAGCTTCTTGATTGGGTTTCGAATGATGATGTGGTTGTTGCTGAAGGAGAGTTTCACTCTAGTGAACCCAGTTATAAGATTGGTCGTATTCTATTGGGTCCAAATGCGGCTGCTGTAGTTGTGAAGTCTGTTACAGTCGTAACAGCTTCTATATGGAGACCTACAACAACTTGTGCTAATTTTGTTCAGGCGGTAGGAGTGAAAATTGCATGGCCAGCTGAGAAGCTAATCTTGGACGATGATACTGACTTAGCAAATAATGGCAACATCAACGAATCAGAGGTAATCATTTAAATTGTGTCTTTTTAATGAAAACACAAGGATTCACCCAACTGATTTATCTTTTTAATGATTCAGCCTACTGATACTTCTTTTGGAAAAGTTCAAATCTTCGATTACTAGAAAGCAGAAGGTGAATCGATTGCTGAGGGTGTTTTGATTTCGACTGAACCAAGTGATCTCGTCAACAAAGTACTGCTTGGACCGAACGCTGCAATTCTGAGAGTTGAAAAGGTTATGAAATCTAATGCCTTCATCTGGAGACCTACGCCTGAAATGACGAAGATGGGTGATACCCTACATGGGACAATTGCCTGGCCTCTCGATAAGATACAGGTACCAGTTCAAGATTCACCTAAAGAATCAACCAAGAATTCTAATCAGGTACTTTATCTAACATCTTATTTCTTAGATGGTATTTCTGTTTAGCTGATACTTGGATTCAACGATGATATTGTGATGAATGTTTTTGTTATTTTTTTTTTTGTTTTAGAGTGCAAGTAACAGCAGTGGTTATAGCAGCAAAGGTGGTAAACAGAAGTGCGCTCTCATGGACTGTAACAACTCTGGACAAAGAGTTGCTTTAGGTCGTGTGTTCTCAACTGATCCAGCAGAGAAGGTGCATTTCGTTCCTTTGGGGCCTAATGCTTCTAAGGTCTGGATAGAGGTTTCTGAGTTCGATGGGGCACCAGTGTGGAGGCCAAACTCTGAAATTGAATTCATAGGTGATGCAGTGGGAAGCATTGTGGCTTGGCCAAATGATAAGCTTGTTCCACTGTAAGACAGATCGGTTGCTTTTGAACTTGTTATGCTAGTATGTTTAACTAATGCTTTGCGGTTGTACCTTGCACTACTTGTGTTCTTTGCTTTAATGATTTTGTGTAATATATGACAAGGATGTTTTATGTTTAATGAAGTTAATGTTTTATAATATAATGGAAGAAAAACTATTAATGAGTATATAAAGAAAAATATATATAAATAAATAAAAATAATATATATATATATATATAATATATATTTCAAATATCTATATATATATATATTGCAGAAATAATTAGATGCTATTATTGTTCATAAATATATATAGCAAAATATTGAACTGCTATAATAGTATTATCAATAACAAAACGAAAACGCTATTATTATTATATTAAATAACATTAATGACACGCTATGAAATATTATTTTATTGCAAAACTAAAAGCGCTATATCAATAAATGATAGCAATTCCAAAAACCGCTATCTATTTTACATGACCTACTATCATGGGCGATGATACAGCGTTTCTAAAACCGCTATTATATCGATAAATAACGTTTTTCGTCCGCTAGTAAAACCCATTTTTCTTGTAGTGTCTCGTCCCTTTAAGGGGCGAACTTCCTCCTCTTCTGTCTGACAGGAGGGTGCATTGGATCCACTCTGAGGTTATGCATGATGACGTCATGATCAATTCCAGGCATGTCCTCATGGGACCAGGCGAAGCAATCGGAGTTTGATCTCAAGAAGTCGACCAATCTCCTTCTTAGGCCTTCTGGAAGCTTGGAGCCTGTCTTTAAATTTCGACCCAAGTTCCCTTTTTGTGAGTGGAACCTCATTCATTTCTTCCACTTCCGGCTCTTCGGTATGCAGGGCCGGAAGCTTCTTCTGTAATTGCTATAAGACTTGGGTATTTCCCCTTAGGGTAGTCTGATAGCAGGACCTGGCATTTTCCTGATCTCCCTTAACCGCCTTAATGCCCCAGGGAGTTGGAAACTTGACCAGCTGATGCAAAGTCGAAGGTACGGCTCCCATGTCGTGGATCCAAGGCCTTCCTAGTATCACATTATACGATGAAGGACAATCGACGACTAGGAATTTCGTGGCCTGATTTATCCCCTCGGCATACACGGGGAGAAGAACTTCTCCTAAGGTTTGCTTGACCTCTCCACTGAAGCCTACAAGGGGAGTTGTCTTTCTAGTTAGGGCCGCAGATTCCAACCCTAGGTCGGCGAAGGCTGAATGCAAGATAATGTTGTTGGAGCTCCTATTGTCTACTAGTATTCGCTTGACCAAGCAGTTTGCTATGGTAAGTGAGATGACAAGAGCGTCGTGGTGAGGAGCAAGGACCTTCTCTTGCTCTCTTGCAGTGAAACTGATCTCATCTGTTCCGAGGAGTAGGCGCTTAGGACCTTCGGCCTCTTGGCCGTTCCTGGCGTTGCGAGTACTTCTCTTGGCAGCGGCACTACTGATTCCGATTACTTCTGATCCGCCTGAGATGACATGGATCACCCGGTCTTGCTGTGGTGGCAATGCGGGAGCTGCTTCGGTAGGAAGACCGGGACCTTCCTTATTTGGAAGGTTCTTAGCCTTATCTGAGAGGAACTCCCTTAGGTAGCCTTTCTTGAGAAGCTCGGCGACTTCCATCTTCAAGGCTATACAATCTTCCGTAGTGTGACCATGATCACTATGGAGCTCGCACCACCGTTTGGGTTTTGATTAGCCTCTGCGGCCTTCATCTTAGAAGGCCACTTGACTTGAGGACCCATTTGTCGCAGGACACCGATCAGTTCCGGTTTTGATATTACAAGATGAGAGATGTCGGGCCAAGTGGACACCATCATCCCCTCTGATCTGGGCAAAGGTCGATGTTGGTACCTGCTCCTGCTCGGGTTACTAGTCTCCCTAGCGGACTTGGGATGAGAAGGCTCGTCATGATCATTCCTAGTTGGCTTTGAGGACTTCTGGTCGTACTTCGGACATGCTTTGGCCCTACTAGCAACATCTTCTTCCCACCTTAATTGAGCCCAAGCACGAGACAACACATTCTCCATAGTCCTGCATTTGTATTTGATCAGCTCCTTGTAGAGATCTCCCTCCGGAAGTAGGCCCCGCTTGAAGGCTGAGATAGTCCTATCAGTGTTGCACTCAGGGATAGCCACCTTCTCTTGGTTGAAGCGTGCTATGTAAGAACGAAGGGGTTCGTTCCTATGCTGGAGGACTTCGTAGAGGTCGTCTGAGTTCTTCTCTAGGTTGCGACTACTGGCAAATTGCTATACGAACTTGTCGCTAAGGGCTGCAAAGGACTCGATGGACTTGGTAGGAAGATTGATGTACCACTGGAGAGCAGGGCCAGTCAAGGTTGATCCGAATCCCTTGCACATGGTAGCTTCCCGTGCATCCCGGGTGATTGCTACTGCTAGCATGCATTGTTTGTACTGAGCGATGTGATTGTCAGGATCCCCAGTACCTTCGTACATCTTTATGCCCGAGAAAGAGAACTTGCGTGGTATCTCCACCGAGGCAATCTCTTCCACGAAAGGTGTATCAGAATAGGACCATGGATTACTCCTGGGAGCCTTTCTACCATAGATTGGATGGTGCTGAACCTTTCGGAAACCACCTTTTCTTGGTAGGCGCCTAGAGCCGGGTACGAGATCCGAGGATCATCGGGTGAGTACTCTTCATCTTCCGTATCGGAATCGCTATCCACTTGTACTCGGGTCGTGTCGTGAGCAGCTTCACGTTCTTCGGGTTCATCGTTTGCGGAGACGGGTCGGTGAGGAGCTCTTGCACCATAGCGTGGAGTGTTGAACGAAGCCATGGGTCGAACCCTAGTTCGGAACCTCATTCGCTTGTTGCTGGTTTCACCGATGGTATGGTTCTCTTGTCGGAGGACAAGATTCTCCGCTTTTATGGCGTCTAGCTTCTCGGCGCTCTGCTGTAGCGCCTAACCTTAGTTCTAGCCGCCTAACCCGAATTTTCTAGTCTAGAATCGTCGATCCCTTATTCTAGGGTTTGGGCTCCCCTTTTATAGTTGTAGATGTCGGCTTCGAGTAATAGAACTCTTCCATAATCAAAATATGGAAGTTTTCCCTTAGACGGAAAACTTCTATATTGCTTCAAGGGTCAATCCGTTCAAGGGGGTCGGACCTATGGCAGGGGTTGGTCCCTGCTTTCTTCTTAAGCAAGGGTCCATAAATCGAGGGCCTATCCGGAAGCTGGAGAAAACTTATGTCTGGATATTTTTCCCCAACAGGGACAACCGTACTAGTGCTACCCAAACCATGCATTAAAGACGCTACAAGCTAAATACATGCGGGGGGCATGACGTACACTGCAAAGTACTGTAATAAGATGCTGACCGATGATATGTAGGGAGCAAATGTGCGAAAAACCGGTTAGCACAAAAATTTAATACTTATCCAGACGTGGAAAGTAGTGTGTCTGGTGTGAAGTCGCTCCGCGGGGCAGGCCCACACCAGACCACAGTAAGTCTGAGCGTGATCTTTTCTGCAGAAAGGTAGAGTGCAGCATTGAGATTCAAGACAGTGGCCTATACCTCCGGGTGGCAGAGTGCGGTTTCTCAAAAACAGATCGGTAGTGGTTCCCCCATGGGGAGCAGAATACGATCACAAACCTCAGTGTCTATGACAAATCTCCGGGTTCAGTACGGCCTCAGGGTCTATATAACAACCTCCGGGTTCAGTACGGCATCAGGGTCTATAAAAGAGCCTCCGGGTGTTGGGGAAAAATATCCAGACATGAGTTTTCTCCAGCTTCCGGATAGGTCCTCGACTTCCGGACCCTTGCTCAAGAGGAAACCAGGAATCGACCCCTGCCTTGGGTCCGACCCCTAGATCGGACCGACCCCTTGGAGCAAAATAGAAGTTTTCTACATAAGGGGAAACTTCCATTTTTCCGATTATAGAAGAGTTCTATTACTTGAAGCCGACATCTACAACTATAAAAAGGGGGCCCAAACCCTAGAATAAGAGATCGACTTTCGGAGACTAGAAGATTAGAGTTTAGGCGACTAGAACTAAGGTTTATACACCCAAACATTGTAGTCCCGATCAAAACACTCAATAACATCTTCTAGTTTACGATTTCTCTTGCTTTCATACAAATCCTCTAGTGTTCCGTAGCACTTAAACGATCCTACACAAAAATACCCTAACAGTTTTGCGCTAGAAGGAGGGGAGTGATCCAACTACGTGACGATGGCATTAGAGGACGACGCTAACCAGACGGAGATGACTCCGAGAGAGATCGAGCTCCTCAACAAGCTTGAGTCTCTTCAGAATCAGGTCACCAATCTTCACAAAGCTCGGGAGACAACACCCGGAGGTCCTGAACTTCTCCTCGAAGTTCAAACCCTAAAAGACCAACTTGGAGAGCACTCCAAGCAACTACAGCAAAGCGCCGAGAAGCTAGACGCCATAGAGGCGGAGAATCTTGTCCTCCGACAAGAAAACCATACCCTCGGTGAAGCTAGCAACAAGCGCTAGCGGTTCCGGACTAAGGTACGATCCATGGCTTCACTCTACACTCCGCGAGACAGTTTAGAGGTACCTCGTCGACCCGCCTCAACCGAACACGAACCCAAAAGCCGAAGAGCCGCAAACGATAGGACCCGAGTACAAGTAGATAGCGATTCCGATACGGAGGACGAGGAGTATTCACCCAATGATCCCGAGATCTCAGATCCAGCCCTAGCAGTCTACTTAGAAAGAGTGGTCTCCGAAAGGTTCGGCACCATTCAATCTATGGTAGAAAGGCTCCCAGGGGAAGCTCCTCCTATTCGAAGAAGTAATCAGGGGTCCTACTCCGATACACCTTTCGTGGAAGAGATTGCTTCGGTGGAGATGCCGCGAAAGTTCTCTTTTCCAAGCATAAAGATGTACGAAGGTAATGGGAACCCGACAATCACATTGCTCAGTACAAGCAACACATGCTAGCTGTAGCAATCCCTCGGGATGCACGGGAAGCTACCATGTGCTTTATTCAACTTCTATGAGATTTATTCAACTTCCTGCTGGTTATTCTCCACTGATTAGTGGTTCCAAATAAAGCTTCTTAGATGGTGGTTCATCATGGTGTATCTTTTTGAGCGTTATATGCATCATCTGAAAACAAGATCAAAAATTTAAGCAAGGCTCATTCCTATGCTGGAGGATCTCATAGAGGTCATCCGAGATCTCATAGTGAACTGCTCCACGAACTTATTGCTAAGGGCTGCAAATGATTTGATGGATTTGGTGGGCAGGTTGATATACCACTGAAGAGCGGGGCCGGTCAAGGTCAATCCGAATTCTTTACACATGCTAGCTGTAGCAATCCCTCGGGATGCACGAGAAGCTACCATGTGCAAAGAATTCGGATCGACCTTGACCGGCCCCGCTCTTCAGTGGTATATCAACCTGCCCACCAAATCCATCAAATCATTTGCAGCCCTTAGCAATAAGTTCGTGGAGCAGTTCACTATGAGATCTCGGATGACCTCTATGAGATCCTCCAGCATAGGAATGAGCCCCTTCGTTCTTACATAGCTCGCTTCAACCAAGCGAAGGTAGCTATTCCTGAGTGCAACGCTGATACGGCTATCTCAGCCTTCAAGAGGGGTCTACTTCCAGAGGGAGACCTTTACAAGGAGCTGATCAAATACAAGTGCATGATTATGGAAGACGTGCTGTCTCGTGCTTGGGCTCAAGTAAGATGGGAAGAAGATGTCGCTATTAGGGCTAAAGCCGGTCCAAAGTATGATCAGAAGTCATCAAAGCCTACAAGGATTGACCGAGACGAGCCTTCTCACTCTAAGTCCACTTGGGAGACTAGTAACCCGAATAGGGGCAGATATCAGCATCGACCTTTGCCTAGACCCGAAGGGATGATGGTGTCTACTTGGCCTGACATCTCCCATCTTGCGATATCCAAACCGGAGCTGATCGGTGTCTTACGACAAATGGGTCCTCAAGTCAAGTGGCCTCCTAAGATGAAGGCCGCAGAGGCTAATCGAAATCCCAAGCGATGGTGCGAGTTCCATAGTGATCATGGTCATACTACGGAGGATTGCATAGCCCTAAAGATGGAAGTCGCCGAGCTCCTCAAGAAAGGCTACCTACGGGAGTTCCTTTCGGATAAAGCCAAGAGCCTTCTAAATAAAGAAGGTCCCGGTCTCCCTATCGAGGCAGCTCCCGCATTGCCACCACAGCAAGACCGGGTGATCCACGTCATCACATGCGGATCAGAGGTAAGCGGAATTAGCAGTGCCGCAGCCAAGAAAAGTACTCGCAATGCCAAGAACGGCCAATAGGCCGAGGGTCCCAAGAGCCTACTCCTTGGAACAGATGAGATCAGTTTCACTGTAAGGGAGTAGGACAAGGTCCTCACCCCTCATCATGACGCTCTCGTCATTTCACTTACCATAGCAAACTGCTTGGTCAAGCGGATACTAGTAGATAATGGGAGCTCCAGCAATATAATCTTCTATTCGGCCTTCGCCGACCTGGGTTTGGAACCTACAGCTCTAACCAGAAAGGCAACTCCCCTCGTAGGCTTCAGTGGAGAAGTCAAACAAACCTTGGGAGAGGTCCTTCTTCCCGTGTATTCCGAATGGGTAAACCAAGCCACGAAGATCCTGGTTGTCGACTGCCCCTCATCAAACAACCTTATATTGGGAAGGCCTTGGATCCATGACATGGGAGCCGTACCTTCAACTTTGCACCAGCTGGTCAAGTTCCCAACCCCTTGGGGCATCAGAGCGGTCAAGGGGGATCAAGAGAATGCTAGGTCTTGCTATCAGACTACCCTTAGGGGAAAGACTCAGGTCTTATAGCAATTACAGAAGAAGCTTCCGGCCCCACACACCGAAGAGCCGGAAGTGGAAGAAATGGATGAGGTCCCGCTCACGGAAGGGAACTCGAGTCGAAACTTAAAGATAGGAACCAAGCTTCCGGAAAGCTTGAGAAGGAGACTGGTCGATTTCTTAAGATCCAACTTCGATTGCTTTGCCTAGTCTCACGAAGACATGCCTGGAATTGATCCCGATGTTATCATGCATCAACTCAAGGTGGATCCAATGCATCCTCCTGTCAAACAGAAGAGGAGAAAATTTGCTCCTGAAAGGGATGAGATAATCAACGAAGAGGTCAAGAACCTACTAGATGCTGGATTCATACGAGAGGTGCAATACCTGGAATGGCTAGCCAATGTGGTGGTCGTCAGGAAAAAGAATGGGAAGTGGAGAGTCTGTATCGATTTCACGGACCTTAATAAGTCCTGTCCTAAAGATCCCTTCCCTCTGCCTCACATCGACAAGCTGGTCGACGCAACGGCTGGTCACTAGCTGATGAGTTTCATGGATGCGTTCTCTGGATATAACCAGATCCTAGTGCACCCTGACGATCAAGAGAAGACCTCATTCATCACCTCAAGGGGTATCTACTGTTACAAGGTCATGCCTTTCGGATTGGAGAACGCTGGCTCAACCTACCAAAGGCTTGTCAGCATAATGTTCGCCGACCAGATAGGGCAGACCATGGAAGTCTACATTGATGACATGTTGGTGAAGTCCCTAGACGCTGAAGACCATATCTCACACCTTCAACAAGCCTTCACCACTCTCAAGAGGTACAACATGAAGCTAAACTCTTCAAAGTGCTCGTTCGGAGTAAGCTCTGGAAAGTTCCTAGGGTACATAGTCACTCACAAGGGCATTGAAGAAAACCCAGAGCAGGTGATAGTGCTCAAATTACCTAGTAAAGCTTACTCTCTCAAGTAAGAGGTACATCTGTAGTACTTAGGGAACCAATTAAATAAAATCTACTAATCAATCTTAGGTGAAGTTGGTTTATATGATGGAAATAAAAGTAACAATTCCTAAAATGAGCAAGGTAGTTGCTCTACCTAACAATATGATGGGTTGTTTAAATGTGATAAATAGTGCTAGACATAGGGCTTTTATTCAGGAATGGAGATTATAATTTCTATAAATGCTTTAATAAGTTGCTTGCATGATACTATAGATCTCAGCCGCTTAACTCAAGTGATGTATCACTGGTTAAATAATCTAGATCTCTGGCCTCAACTGTCGTATGTGGACACAGAAAAAGAGTCGATCGATATCCTTTTGAGATATCGATCGATACACCTTTCGCAGCGCCGATCGATTCACCTGTCGGGATATCGATCGACGGCTTCTAGATATGCCTAGGCACGAGCCGATAATGAACACTAGGTCTCAAGGAGGATCTGTCGCTCTTCTCAACGGGAGACAAGCTAGCTCAAATGGATAATTCAAGATAATCAAAGATCCTAGTGATCTATATTCTAGTTAGCTAATCTAGAACAAGCATAGGGTGCAATCCATTTGATGAGTACCACAACTTAGCAATTATAGTTTGGGGCTAATCCCACAAACCTATTTAAACCCTAGATCTAACAAGTAGACTACTCAGACATAGCTAAGCAATTCATGACAATGGATAGATGAAAGAATTGCATAGATAGAATAAAGTAGAAATACAAAAGGAGATGAGAAATCTCTCCAATCTCTCAAAACAATATAAAACTCTAGTCTCTCTCTCACACTCTCTGCTTTTCCCTTGAGTTGTCAAAAGCTTGCTTCTTTCGAAGGTTGCCGTCAAAAAACACTTAGCAGGAATATTTAAGCATTTCCATTAGGTTAAAAACTCGTCAGGGGCAATCTCGTAATTTGGTGAAGTCTTGGTGAAGTAGTCGGCTAAACCATTTCGTCCTCGATATCGATCGACAACACTGATGTGTATCGATCGATTATAATCTTCTAGTACGCGGATCTTCTCAGCTACATCGGTCGACAATTCTGGATGAGTATCGATCGATTATAATCGCAATGTTGACTTCCGATTTGGTCTTGAATGGTCAACTCGGGTATATCATCTCTTGTACTCCAAAATGCTCCAAAAACACACTTTCTCACAAAACGCTCCTGAACCTGAAAACATACCTAACAGGCTAGAAAACAGATTAAATATATAATAAAATACTAGTATACCATGGTTAAAAACGGGTAAAATCCATGTATATCAACTCCCCCAGACTTACTCCTTTGCTTGTCCTCAAGCAAGAACAGTAGTCCTGGGAAAAGGTTTGAAAATAGTGGGAACTCAAAGATTCAAAATATTGAAGTCATCACTCTATGGGTTTGCAATTCATATCTAAAACATCCTAATCACAGAAGTTCATTATGCCTTATCCTAGCTTAGCAACCAAACTCATCTAGTCAACAACTTAGCAAATCTCATCTGACATTCCCCTCTACTAACCTCATTTCTTAACATCAAATAAAAGTGCAGGCTTTACCTTGGGAGTATCGACAAAGGACACACCGATTCAACTCCGACAAGTATCTGAACACACAGGTAGTCTTCTCTGATTCCTTTCTCCCCTCATCTCTCTTCTCTGAATCTCTTATTAGTTTCAATTTCAACAGGTTTTGATGCTACAAAGGTCATCTAGTCCATCTCATTGACATTTGCATTGTAACTCATACATTTTTGACAAAGTGTAGCGAATAATGGGGTCTTTGGTAATTTACCTATCCCTTGTTTCCTTAATGTGTGATCATCCTTAAGATTTAGAATACTGGGGTCGCAGGATACACTCCTACCCCTCTGCCTCTCAAGAAATCATTGCAATCTTTTATAACATAAACTTAGATCTTGAGACGCTGAAGAGAGAGAAGGAAGGGAACCAGTAACACACAGACTTTTTAACTTCCAGACTTGTAAGAGAATTCCGATCCAGTGATTTCCAAGCCCCAAGACAAGCAAATAAGTCAGTATTAGTGTTGGAGGTCAGCTTTGGTTCCTTCAAACAATCTTAACTAGTGAATATAGATGACATGTTGATCCACTTTAGCATCCTCAGTACTATCTGCAATCAGTAATCTAGAATGGTGCTAAAGAGTGGTCAGACAATCAAATATAAATTTATATCAATGTTCCTATTTAATACTTATGCGAAAAATAATTTTGAAAAACAATTTGAATAAAAACCAAAATAAAAACATATATTATTAAACTCCCCCCCAGACTTAAATTACACTGTCCCAGTGTAACACAGCCGGTGGTGAGGTAAAGAAAATAAATCATAATAAATAAATATAACAAGTTAGAATGAATAAACCTGATCGACAAGGTGTCGATCGATTCGTAGTGGTATACGTCGATCGTTAGTAATGGTCGTGTGGTGTCGAGCGATATGAATGGTAAATGTTGGTCGACGGAATCATCATTCTACTTGGATCTAATAAAAACTGCAAAATAAATCCGAAAAATAAAATCAAAAATAAAAAATAATAAAATAAAGGAAAATAAAAGAAAACTTAATAGTGGGTTGCCTCCCACTCAGCGCTTTGTTATAGTCATTTAGCTTGACTGTGGTAGGTGAGTGACTCATGGGGTTCAGTCGGGGTTGTTGTTTGCTGGTGGGCAAACATTTCCCTCATCTTTGGACTCAGCAGCAATGAAGCTTCTTGTGGCAGCATCTGATCTTGTCCATCTCTGATATATCTTTGCTAAATCTGCTTTGATGACTTGCAACCTTCTGTCCAAATCTTCCATGTCAAACTGATGCTGATAGAAATCAAATCTTGAATGCTCAGGTAGTTCTTCATGTTGATCTTTGTCATACTGGTCGTGAATCTGTTGATCTTGATCTGCCAAGGTCTCGGTATCGATCGATGCTACAACTTGTGCGTCGGTCGGTTCGCTGGGAGTTCTGTCGGTCGACTCAGTGTCAACTATGTCGATCGATTCTGAGCGTTGGCCTTGGTACTCAAGAGTTCTCTGCATATTGCGTATCTCATTCTTCAATAGACCAGTAGCTCTACAAAGGTTGGTCACTCTTTCGTTGAGAGTGTTGTCAATGTCATCACTTTGTTCGTTGAGTCTCTCCTCCATAGAATTCATAGCTTCGTACAGCTCATGTTTGATCTTATCAACTTCTGCTGTAGTGCATGCTCTCTTCGCTGGTGGTGGCTCGATGTCGATCGATATTGGTTTAGGCCTGTCGATCGATGTTGTGTTTCTGTCACAAAGACCAAGATGATCTTGAACTATGCTCATGTCTCTTTGTAGCTCGTTCAGCTGCCGTGACAGTGTATCCAGGTATCACATTATAGGTGAACTTAAAAGATCATGCTTCTCTTCGTATGCTCTCATCCTATCTTCCAATGCTGCAAACCTTGTGTCGATCGACGGTGAAGACTGTGTGTCGATCGATGGTAAAGTAGCATTCTTAGTTTGATCTTTCTTGCGAATTGATGCTAGCTCTTTCTGTAGAAGATCGATCCTCTTGCTTAACCATTCGACATTGTTGCTGAGAGGTCTGTAGACGTCTCCAATCTGTGTATTGACGTAAGCAATCTCCCATTCATCTTTCTTAGGTGATGAACATTTTGGTCGGTTCTTGGATGTAGTCTTGCCGATATCGATCGATGGCACAGGTACTGTCTCAATCGATACTGGTGGCGTAGCTTCCTTCTCAAGCATGGTTAATATGTTTCCAAGCTCCACTCTTATATCAGCCATATCATTCTGGAAGTCCTTGTAACTGACATCCAAAGGCTGGAAAGTGTCTTCCACCAATGTATGCATGTTTGCCTCAAGGTGTGCCTGAGCTCTCCATACATCAGTCACCATATCATCTATCTCCTCTCTACTGTAGGGTAATGGTGGTGGTCTGTATGCATGGTAACGACGTGTGTGTTCTGGAAGGCGTAAGCAACCTCTGTGAAAAAGTGATGCTCTCTCCAGAATTCTCCTTATTTGCTCCTTGGTAACATGGATGATTTCACCATCAACTCCTCTAGTATAGCCAAACTCATCTCTGTAGACACCATATTCATCCTTTGCTTCCCATTTGAATCTCCTGGATCCATCAGTATTGAAGGCACATCGTCCAAACTCCAATCGTCTGTCGAGCGATCTGACTCTTGGTATGTCGATCGATCCGGGATATCCGCTGTCGATCGATCGTGATGAAACAATGTCGATCGATGGTGAACTCCTGGGTTGACTGAAGGTATGAGGAACTGTATCCTCCCTTGTGGTGACGTGGTGGTTGTCCTGGACGTGAGCTAGGATGTCTGGATGGCCACGTTGCTGTGTGAACAGGTTTTCTGGTCCATTAGCAACTTGGAGGATGTCTGCTATGTCTTCCCTGGTTATGTGCAGAACTCTTCCATCCATTGCTCTTGCATAGCCATCTGTGTCCCTGAAAATTCCAAATTCATCAGGTGTTAGTGAAACGTTCCTGATATCATAAGGTTCATGAAATCGAGATTGAGCTATGTTGATGGCGTCGATCGATGGTGAAGTCGTGGTGGCGATTGATGGTGCAAGTCTGGCTGCATGGTTGGATCGATTGTTCATGTTGTTGCAGTCCTCCATTGATAAGTTTCTGAATGCCGGAAGCTGCTGGGTAGAAGGTGAAAAGGTCTGAATTTTCGTGTTTGTAGTTGTCAACCTTTTATACCCATGTGTTGCCCTAATCGGTGAAATTCCGATTTTGTCCTTTAAGTTGTCCATGTTAATATCGATCGATGTGATACTGGCTATGTCGATCGATGGACGATGTCGTTTTGCTGGAAGAAGTAGATAATTGATCGATGGTGGGAGCTTGATGTCGATCGATTGTGGGACTCGATTTGCAAATCTGTCATTCTCTAAGTAATTTTCCCAAGCTCATCATGTTCTTCACTGTGGTCTCCACTGTGGGAAGAGGTGGCTATGTCTACTGCAAAGCTCTCATGAAATCCACTATCTGCCCAACTCTTTACTGAGTAATCATCTTCCTTTCGGCTTGGTGGGATGGCGAAATTCGGGTAGCAATGATCTGATAGATTGAGTTCATCATCTGGTGGGTCTCTGTCGATCGATGATCGATGTTTGTTGTCGATCTCCTCTGACTTGCGAGTGTCGATCAATGATGTTAAGGTGCTGTCGATCGATCCCGAGTACTCTGTCTCGTACTCGACTTCACAATGACAAACTGCAATGATACCAGGATCATCATCTTTTACCACTGATTTGGCTGGTGGTTTCCCAAGCTTGACAGGGTCGTAGTGGACATCTGGATCTAATCAGAGTCAAACACATCCTATTGGTGTTCATGTCACATATGGCTCCTACTGTAGCCATAAATGCTCTTCAAAGTAAGAGGGAAGAGTTCCAATTTAGCTTGATGTCTAGGACATGAAAATCCACAGGGATGATAGCATTACCAATATGTACTTCCAGGTCTCTGATGAAGCCTCTAGAGTTTTTCTGAGTGTAATCCACAAATGTAAAAATCTCTGGTGAAGGCTTTACTTGCAGGCCCAGATAGTCTGCCATGACCTTTGGTAATATGCTAACTGATGAACCAGTGTCATATAGTGCATGAGGAAATTCAATCTCTTGTACTACACAGGGTATTGCAAACTTTCCAGGATCACTCTTCTTCTGCAAAGTAATCATTTTCCTCATATATTCTCTGACATTGTCAAACCTTCTTCTAATGTCATTTTCAGTCTCCTTTGTCTCTCTGAAGAACATCCACAATCTGCTTTTGAAGTAAACCTCCTCAAAAGGTTTTTCTGGTGGGATTCTGATAACTCTCTTAGTGAAACCATCAATCTCTTTTTCATTACCTTCCCTCTTAAGGTTCTTAGGAATTTCTCCTTCCTACTCCTTAACCTTCTTCCTTCAGTTCCCTCTGATGTAGGTGTAGTGTCTGAAGGGTTACCAGTAATCTCTGTAGGGTTAGCTTGTGGTTTCGGTGTGGGTCTGAGTGCATTGATTCGGTTGCTGTCTATCGATGGTAGTTGCACTCGGTATGTGAGAGGTGCGTGTCGATCGACAGGTGGAGAGAAGGGTCGATCGATACGGTTCTCGTCTTTGTGTCGATCGATGAGTGGCTCGTCTAATCGGTCAATATCTTCGTAGGTGTGGGTGGGTGGGTATGGATGAGAAGCCGTGAATTCAGCATGTGTCAATATCCTAACCGCGTTGCAATTTGCAGTCGTGTCCGGAAATTGCATTGTTGATGTCGATCGATTTGGACTTGTTGGTGTCGATCGACACCATTGTGATCCACCGAGACTTAGTGAACTTTCCACTTCGAAGTCTTCTTCTTGTAGCTTCTCCTGTTTCACCACTTGCCAGAAATCATCATCTATAATGGCATTCACGTGGTGTTTCTTATTTCCTTCCCCTACTTCCTTAGAAGTTCCAATCTGATATACCATAGATTTTACCCGTTTTTAACCATGGTATATTAGTATTTTATTATATATTTAATCTGTTTTCTAGCCTGTTTGGTATGTTTTCAGGTTCAGGAGCATTTTGTGAGAAAGTGATGTTTTTGGAGCATTTTGGAGTGCAAGAGATGATACACCCGAGTTGACCATTCAAAACCAAGTCGGAAGTCAACATTGCGATTATAATCGATCGACACTCATCCTGAGTTGTCGATCGATGTAGCTGAGAAGATCCGCGTACTAGAAGATTATAATCGATAGATACACATCCAGTGTTGTCGATCGATATCGAAGACGAAATGGTTTAGCCTACTACTTCATCAAGACTTCACCAAATTACGAGATTGCCCCTTACAAGTTTTTAACCTAATGGAAATGCTTAAATATTCCTACTAAGTGTTTTTTGACGGCAACCTTCGAGAGAAGTAAGATTTTGACAACCCTCAAGAGAAAAGCAGAGAGTGTGAGAGAGAGACTAGAGTTTTATTTGTTTTGAGAGATTGGAGAGATTTTTCATCTCCTTTTGTATTTCTACTTTATTCTATCTATGCAATTCTTTCATCTATCTATTGTTATGAATTGCTTAGCTATGTCTGAGAATTCTACTTGTTAGATCTAGGGTTCAAATAGGTTTGTGGGATTAGCCCCAAATTATAATTGCTAAGTTGTGGTACTCATCAAATGGAATGCACCCTTGTTTTAGATTAGCTAACTAGAACATAGATCACTAGGATCTTTGATTATGTTGAATTATCCATTTGAACTTGCATGTCTCCCGTTGAGAAGAGCGACAGCTCCTCCTTGAGACCTTGTGTTCATATTCGGCTCGCGCCTAGGCAGATCTAGAAGCCGTCGATCGTTATCCCGACAGGTGAATCGATCAGCGCTGCGAAAGGCGTATCGCTCGATATCTCAAAAGGATATCGATCGACTCTTTTTCTGCGCCAACATTACGACAGTTGAGGCCAGAGATCTAGATTATTTAACCAGTGATACTTCACTTGAGATAAGCGGCTGAGATCTATAGTATCATGCAAGCAACTTGTTAAAGCATTTATAGAGATTATAATCTCCATTCCTGAATAGAAACCCTATGTCTAGCACTCTTTATCACATTTAAACAACCCATCATATTGTTAGTTAGAGCAACTACCTTGCTCATTTTAGGAATTGTTACTTTTATTTCCATCATATAAACCAATCTTGCCTAGGATTGATTAGTAGATTTTATTTAATTGGTTCCCTAGCTCCTCGTGATTCGATCCCTAAGTACTACAGATGTACCTCTTATTTGAGAGAGTAAGCTCTACTGGGTAATTTGAGCACTATCAAATTTGGCGCCGTTGCCGGAGAGCTTTGATCGCCATTAGATTTAATCTTATTAATCTTAGGTTTTTCTTTTACCCCTTTTCTGATTAAAATTTTTCTTGTCTTTTCAGGTACATGCCCAGCAGTACCAGAAGCAACATGGGAAATCAACTATTATTCACAGAAGATCCTGCACACTTGGAACGCTCAGTCCGCAAAGACCTACGCTCCGCATCGATCGACAAAACCGCAGTACCGTCGACTGACAGTGTCGGTCGACGGTTGAACGTGAGTATCAGTCGACGGTACTGCGGTTCTGTCGATCGATGCGGAGCGTAGGTCTTTGCGGATTGAGCGTTCCAAGTGTGCAGGATCTTCTGAGAATAATAGTTGATTTCCCCTGTTGCTTCTGGTACTGCTGGGCATGTACCTGAAAAGACAAGAAAAAATTTAATCAGAAAGGGGGTAAAAAGAAAAACCTAAGATTAATAAGATTAAATCTAATGGCGATCAAAGCTCCCCGGCAACGGCGCTAAATTTGATAGTGCTCAAATTACCCAGTAGAGCTTACTCTCTCAAATAAGAGGTACAGCTGTAGTAATTAGGGATCGAATCACGAGGAGCTAGGGAACCAATTAAATAAAATCTACTAATCAATCCTAGGTGAAGTTGGTTTATATGATGGAAATAAAAGTAACAATTCCTAAACTGAGCAAGGTAGTTGCTCTAACTAACAATATGATGGGTTAGATATATAGCTTTTATTCAGGAATGGAGATTATAATTTCTATAAATGCTTTAATAAGTTGCTTGCATGATACTATAGATCTCAGCCGCTTAACTCAAGTGATGTATCACTGGTTAAATAATCTAGATCTCTGGCCTCAACTGTTGTATGTTGACACAGAAAAAGAGTCGATCGATATCCTTTTGAGATATCGATTACACCTTTCGCAGCGCCGATCGATTCACCTGTCGGGATATCGATCGACGGCTTCTAGATATGCCTAGGCGCGAGCCGATAATGAACACTAAGTCTCAAGGAGGAGCTGTCGCTCTTCTCAACGGGAGACAAGCTAGCTCAAATGGATAATTCAAGATAATCAAAGATCCTAGTGATCTATATTCTAGTTAGCTAATCTAGAACAAGCATAGGGTGCAATCCATAGAGTACCACAACTTAGCAATTATAGTTTGGGGCTAATCCCACAAACCTTTTTAAACCCTAGATCTAACAAGTAGACTACTCAGACATAGCTAAGCAATTCATGACAATGGATAGATGAAAGAATTGCATAGATAGAAATAAGTAGAAATACAAAAGGAGATGAGAAATCTCTCCAATCTCTCAAAACAATATAAAACTCTAGTCTCTCTCTCACACTCTCTGCTTTTCTCTTGAGTTGTCAAAAGCTTGCTTCTTTT
Organism: Raphanus sativus; assembly: GCF_000801105.2. Classification (NCBI taxonomy): domain Eukaryota; kingdom Viridiplantae; phylum Streptophyta; class Magnoliopsida; order Brassicales; family Brassicaceae; genus Raphanus; species Raphanus sativus. The sequence continues at coordinate 14,010 of NW_026615335.1, read as the reverse complement.
GAAGGTTGCCGTAAAAAAACATTTAACAGGAATATTTAAGCATTTCCATTAGGTTAAAAACTCGTCAGGGGCAATCTCGTAATTTGGTGAAGTCTTGGTGAAGTAGTCGGCTAAACCATTTCGTCCTCGATATCGATCGACAACACTGATGTGTATCGATCGATTATAATCTTCTAGTACGCGGATCTTCTCAGCTACATCGATCGACAACTCTGGATGAGTATCGATCGATTATAATCGCAATGTTGACTTCCGACTTGGTCTTGAATGGTCAACTCGGGTATATCATCTCTTGTACTCCAAAATGCTCCAAAAATATCACTTTCTCACGAAATGCTCCTGAACCTGAAAACATACTTAACAGGCTAGAAAACAGATTAAATATATAATAAAATACTAGTATACCATGGTTAAAAACGGGTAACATCCATGGTATATCAGCAGGTGAGAGCGGTCCAGATGATACCTTCCCCTCGCAACGTCAAGGAGGTGCAAAGACTGACAGGAAGGATGGCCGACCTGAGCAGATTCATCTCCAGGCTATCCGACAAGTCGCACGCCTTCTTTGAAACCCTGAAGGACCCCAAGGACTTCCAATGAACCGAGAAATGTGAGAAAGCCCTGTCCGATCTCAAGGCCTATCTCACTACTCCACATCTCCTCTCAAAACCCTTGGAAGGAGAGGTCCTGTTGCTCTATCTGGCGGTATCGGAACACGCAGTCAGTGCGGTCCTAGTAAGGGAAGAAGGAAGAAAACAACATCCTATCTACCACGTGAGCAAATCTTTACTAGACGCGGAGACCCGCTATAGTCACCTCGACAAGCTGGCCCTTGCTCTAGTTAATGCTGCCCGAAAGCTACGTCCCTACTTCCAGGCTCATCAAATCATGGTAGTCATTTCCTTCCCCATCAAGGCTGTTCTGCATAAGCCAGAAGTGTCTGGACGACTAGCAAAATGGGCTATAGAGCTGGGGGATACGACATGATCTTCCGGCCTGCCACATCCATCAAATCGCAAGTCCTGGCAGATTTCGTAGCTGAATTCTCTCCTGCCATGCTTCCAGCCCTGGAACAAGAGGTAAAGCTTCGTGATAGCGAAGGGGAGAAAGGCGAATGGACACTGTACGTTGATGGGTCTAGTAACGTAAGGGGCGCCGGCGTGGGACTGGTCCTAACTTCCCCCACGGGGGAATCAGCCTCAAGGGCCGTACGTCGCAACTTCAAAGCAACAAACAACGAAGCTGAGTATGAAGCTCTAATAGCAGGGCTGACACTCGCCAAACAGATGGGGGTGGAAGATATCCAGGTCTTCAGCGACTCACAACTGATCATAATCCAAGTCCAAGGATACTATCAGGCGAAAGATCCGAGTATGATCAGATATCTATCCGTGGCTAAGCGGCTACTCGACAGGTTCCGACATTGTAAGCTCTCCCAGATTCCTAGGGAGCACAACTCCCAGGCTGACGCTCTAGCTAACCTAGGGTCCGCCCAAGAAAATACAAGTCATATGAGCATCCCACTACTGGTACTCCAATGGCCCGCGACCGAAAAGGAGACGGAACCTGAAGAGGTATGATATACCATGGATTTTATCCATTTTTACCCATGGTATATAAGTGTTTTAGATACTATTTACTATGTATTGGAGTCTATTTAGAGTATTTACAGGTTCAGGGACGATTTGGAGAAATATGGTGATTTTGGTGCCTTTTAGAGTTTTTCGCAGTGCAGAACTGCACAGACGCTTCAGATATTTAGCTCTCGATGGAGACCTTCCCACCGTTGTATTTAGCCCATCTTTAGCCACAACATAGAGCTTTGAGTTATCTTTCCAATGCCACCGTTCTAAGGTCAATCCGCATCCTGTAGCAAAAGTTATGCCCGTTTTACTGAAGAGTGATCAGTCTGCCTCGCGAGAGGAAGCTGTCGAGAAGAGGATTGTGTGTTGATCGATGCAACAGAGTGCATGTCGATCGACAGGGACATCAGAATGTGGGCTGAGTATATTTTATGACCAACTGAAGCCCAGGAGTCACCACAAAGTTACCAAAATACCCTTGACGACCAGAAATCCTATTTATGTTATTTCTAAGCCACTGTTGACGGCTACGCATTCTACGCTATCTTATTTTCATTGTTCTTAGTTTAGGAGAGAAGAGAGGAACTCCTTCAGAGTCCTCTTGGAACTCCTTTGGTTTTTATACCTATTCTATTGCAATTTCATCTATTCATCTATGATCTCTGTTACAGCTATCATGTCTGAGTAGATCTCCCTGTTAGGTTTAGGGTTCAGATAGGTTATAAGGGATTAGCCCCAAATATAGAATTGCTAAGTTGTGGTATTAATCATTGAGACTGTTCTTAATGCTTGTTCTTGAGTAATTAACCTGAACTCGATCATAGAATCATTAGGCACAAGCGAGAGCTTGGTCTCTTATCTGACTTGTCTTCTCTGATCTAAGATTGCTAGATAACAGCGAGAGCTGGTTTAGAAACCCTAGCGAACACATATTCAACCCGCACATTAAGCCTACTAGAAGCACGTCGATCGATATCCCGACAGGTGAATCGATCGACGGGGCGAAAAGTGTATCGATCGATACTCCTATAGAATCATCGATCGACACTTTCTAATTGATCATCCCGACAGGTGAGATCATTGGATCTAGTAATAGATAACCTATACAACGAGAGTTGATATGTTATTCTTATAGTTGAGTTCTATAATATCATAATTTAGTATCTATATCATTATAATTCCAGCCTGAATAGAAACCCTAGATCTAGCTACCATCCTTCCATAAAACAACTCTTAGTTACCTTCTGAACAACTGCCTTGTTCACTTTGCTTTCATTTATTTATAAAATTCATATTTACTGCTTTATAACTGTTTGCCTAGTTTAACCTTAATATCTATAGTTTAGTGTGTGCCCTAGCTCTCTGTGGATTCGATCCCTATACTACAATCGAACCACTTATTTGAGAGAGTAAGATCACTTGTTAGGGTAATTTGAGTGATATCAAATTTGGCGCCGTTGCCGGAGAGCAAGGATTCGCCATTAGACTTGATTAATAGGTTTATTCTAGGTTTTATTTACTGTTTTAAGTTACTTACGAATTTTTTTTTTCTTGTTTTTCAGGTACATGCCAATTAGTACCAGAAACAGCAAGGGAGAATTGCTTTTCTTCTCAGACCCAGCACGTTTGGAACGCTCGATCCGCAAAGAGAAACTCGCAGCATCGATCGATACCACTTATACATCATCGATCGACACTTGTGAAAGAGAATCGATCGACACATCATCTGCAACATCGGTCGATACCAATCTGCGAGCAACCATGAGCGAGATACTTGTGTTACAAAGGGATGAGAATGGGGACCTGCATGACCAGGATGGTCATCTGCGTAATGCAGCAGGTCAGAGACTTGATGCTCAGGGGACTGTAATCCCTAACTCTGACATTGATGCTACAGGAGCTGCTATACCTGTAGATGAGAATGCTCGACAAAGGACACTGGCTGACTACAACCGTCCGGAGGAATACTATTTCAACAGATCAGCTATTCGTCTACCAGATATCCAGACACAGAATTTCGAGCTGAATCCAAAGTACTACACCCTCGTGGAACAGATACCTTACTCTGGATTATCTGACGAGCATCCTATGGACCATCTAGAAAGGTTCAAGGATCTTATTTCTCTTATCTGTATGGATGAAGTCCCTGAGGACTACTTGCTTTGCAAGCTCTTCAAATACTCACTTGTTGGAGAAGCTTCGCTTTGGCTTAAGCAGCTACCACCAGGATCTCTTACATCCTGGACCGACATCTAAAATGCGTTCCTGAGAAAATTCTTTGATGAAGCACGGACTGAAGAAATAAGAGATAAAATTTGGACATTCTCTCTGGAATCTATAGAAGGTTTTAGAAGCTCTTGGGAGAGGTTCAGGAGCTACCAAAGGGACTGCTCACATCATGGTTTTACGGAGGTTCAGCGGTTGATGAAGTTCTGCAATGGTATTGATGTGCAATATCATGTAATGCTGGACACTGCAAGCGAGGGGAACTTTAGAACAAGGACCCTAGAGGAAGCTAAGAGACTGATTGAGAGCTTGGCGTCCAGCACCAGTGCCAAAAATCTAGATATGCACAGGATAAAATCAGCTGTAAAGGATGACAACAAGATCATTGAGGCTGAGACTGGTTCTGTACATAAAGTACTAGAGATACTAAAGTGGATCAACCTGTAAACTATGTTTGCACTTACTGAAATTGTTTGAAGGAACCAAAGCTGACCTCCAACCTAATACTAACTTGATTTGCTTGTCTTGGGGTTTGGTATACATTGGATCGGAATCCTCCTGCAAGTCTGGAAGGTAAAAAGTCTATATGTTATAAAAGATTGAAATGATTTCTTGAGAGGCAGAGGGATAGGTAAATTACCTGCGACCCCATTATTCTAAATCTCAAGGATGGTCACACATTGTGGAAACGAGGGATAGGTAAATTACCTGTGACCCCATTATTCGTTACACTTTGTCAAATGTATGAATTACAAATGCAAATGTCAATGAGATAGACTAGATGACCTTTGTGGCATCAAAACCTATTGAAATTGAAACTAATAAGAGATCCAGAGAAGAGAGAAGAGGGGAGAAAGGGATCAGAGAAGACTACATATGTGTTCAGAAACTTGTTTGAGTTGAATCCATGTGTCCTTTGATCGATACTCCCAAGGTAAAGCCTACACTTTTATTTTTATGCAAGAAATGAGGTTAGTAGAGGGGATTGTCAGACATGATCTGTTAGGTTGTGGAACTAGTGGAATTTGGTTGCTATACTAGGATATTGTATAATGTGTTTCTAAGGTTAGGATGTTTAATGATTTGGTTTCCACTACTAGAGAGATGATGAACTGAGTTTTTAAAATCCTTCGAGTCCCTGCTGTTTTCAAACCTCTTTCAGAGAGACTGTCTGTTGGTTTTGCTTGAGGACAAGCAAAATGATAAGTCTGGGGGAGTTGATATACCATGGATTTTACCCATTTTTACCCATGGTATATAAGTGTTTTAGATACTATTTACTATGTATTGGAGTCTATTTAGAGTATTTACAGGTTCAGGGACGATTTGGAGAAATATGGTGATTTTGGTGCCTTTTGGAGTCTTTCACAGTGCAAAATTGCACAGATTTTTCAGATGTTTAGCTCTCGATGGAGACCTTCCCACCGTTGGATTTAGCCCATCTTTAGACACAAGATAGAGCTTTTAGTTAGCTTTCATATGCCACCGCTCTAAGGTCAATTCGCATCCTGTAGCAGAAGTTATGCCCATTTTACTGAAGAGTGATCAGTCTGCCTCGCGAGAGGAAGCTGTCGAGAAGAGGATTGTATGTCGATCGATGCAACAGAGTGCATGTCGATCGACAGGGACATCAGAATGTGGGCTGAGTATATTTTATGACCAACTGAAGCCCAGGAGTCACCACAAAGTTACCAAAATACCCTTGACGATCATAAACCCTATTTATGTTATTTCTAAGCCACTGTTGACGGCTACGCTTTCTACGCTATCTTATTTTCATTGTTCTTAGTTTAGGAGAGAAGAGAGGAACTTCTTCAGAGTCCTCTTGGAACTCCTTTGGTTTTTATACCTATTCTATTGCAATTTCATCTATTCATCTATGATCTCTGTTACAGCTATCATGTCTGAGTATATCCACCTGTTAGGTTTAGGGTTCAGATAGGTTATAAGGGATTAGCCCCAAATATAGAATTGCTAAGTTGTGGTATTAATCATTGAGACTGTTCTTAATGCTTGTTCTTGAGTAATTAACCTGAACTCGATCATAGAATCATTAGGCACAAGCTAGAGCTTGGTCTCTTATCTGACTTGTCTTCTCTGATCTAGGATTGCTAGATAACAGCGAGAGCTGGTTTAGAAACCCTAGCGAACACATATTCAACCCGCACATTAAGCCTACTAGAAGCACGTCGATCGATATCCCGACAGGTGAATCGATCGACGGGACGAAAGGTGTATCGATCGATACTCCTATAGAGTCATCGATCGACACTTTCTAATTGATCATCCCGACAGGTGAGATCATTGGATCTAGTAATAGATAACCTATACAACGAGAGTTGATATGTTGTTCTTATAGTTGAGTTCTATAATATCATAATTTAGTATCTATATCATTATAATTCCAGCCTGAATAGAAACCCTAGATCTAGCTACCATCCTTCCATAAAACAACTCTTAGTTACCTTCTGAACAACTGCCTTGTTCACTTTGCTTTCATTTATTTATAAAATTCATATTTACTACTTTATAACTGTTTGCCTAGTTTAACCTTAATATCTATAGTTTAGTGTGTGCCCTAGCTCTCTGTGGATTCGATCCCTAAGTACTACAATCGAACCACTTATTTGAGAGAGTAAGATCACTTGTTAGGGTAATCTGAGTGATATCAAATTTGGCGCCGTTGCCGGGGAGCAAGGATTCGCCATTAGACTTGATTAATAGGTTTATTCTAGGTTTTATTTACTGTTTTAAGTTACTTACGAAATTTTTTTTTCTTGTTTTTCAGGTACATGCCAATTAGTACCAGAAGCAGCAAGGGAGAATTGCTTTTCTGCTCAGACCCAGCACGTTTGGAACGCTCGATCCGCAAAGAGAAACTCGCAGCATCTATCGATACCACTTATACATCATCGATCGACACTTGTGAAAGAGAATCGATCGACACATCATCTGCAACATCGGTCGATACCAATCTGCGAGCAACCATGAGCGAGATACTTGTGCTACAAAAAGGATGAGAATGGGGACCTGCATGACCAGGATGGTCATCTGCGTAATGCAGCAGGTCAGAGACTTGATGCTCAGGGGACTGTAATCCCTAACTCCGATATTGATGCTACATGAGCTGCTATACCTGTAGATGAGAATGCTCGACAAAGGACACTGGCTGACTACAACCGTCCGGAGGAATACTATTTCAACAGATCAGCCATTCGTCTACCAGATATCCAGACACAGAATTTTGAGCTGAATCCAAAGTACTACACCCTCGTGGAACAGATACCTTACTCTGGATTATCTGACGAGCATCCTATGGACCATCTAGAAAGGTTCAAGGATATTATTTCTCTTATCTGTATGGATGAAGTCCTGAGGACTACTTGCTTTGCAAGCTCTTCAAATACTCACTTGTTGTAGAAGCTTCGCTTTTGGCTTAAGCAGCTACCACCAGGATCTCTTACATCCTGGACCGACATCCAAAATGCATTCCTGAGAAAATTCTTTGATGAAGCACGGACTGAAGAAATAAGAGATAAAATTTGGACATTCTCTCTGGAATCTATAGAAGGTTTTAGAAGCTCTTGGGAGAGGTTCAGGAGCTACCAAAGGGACTGCTCACATCATGGTTTTACGGAGGTTCAGCGGTTGATGAAGTTCTGCAATGGTATTGATGTGCAATATCATGTAATGCTGGACACTGCAAGCGAGGGGAACTTTAGAACAAGGACCCTAGAGGAAGCTAAGAGACTGATTGAGAGCTTGGCATCCAGCACCAGTGCCAAAAATCTATATATGCACAGGATAAAATCAGCTGTAAAGGATGACAACAAGATCATTGAGGCTGAGACTGGTTCTGTACATGAAGTACTAGAGATACTAAAGTGGATCAACCTGTCAACTATGTTTGCACTTGCTGAAATTGTTTGAAGGAACCAAAGCTGACCTCCAACCTAATACTAACTTGATTTGCTTGTCTTGGGGTTGGTATACATTGGATCGGAATCCTCCTGCAAGTCTGGAAGGTAAAAAGTCTATGTGTTTCTGGTTCCCTTCCTTCTCTCTCTTCGGCATCTCAAGATCTAAGTTTATGTTATAAAAGATTGAAATGATTTCTTGAGAGGCAGAGGATAGGTAAATTACCTGCGACCCCATTATTCTAAATCTCAAGGATGATCACACATTGTGGAAACGAGGGATAGGTAAATTACCTGTGACCCCATTATTCGTTACACTTTGTCAAAATGTATGAATTACAAATGCAAATGTCAATGAGATAGACTAGATGACCTTTGTGGCATCAAAACCTATTGAAATTGAAACTAATAAGAGATCCAGAGAAGAGAGAAGAGGGGAGAAAGGGATCAGAGAAGACTACCTATGTGTTCAGAAACTTGTTTGAGTTGAATCCATGTGTCCTTTGATCGATACTCCCAAGGTAAAGCCTACACTTTTATTTTTATGCAAGAAATGAGGTTAGTAGAGGGGATTGTCAGACATGATCTGTTAGGTTGTGGAACTAGTGGAATTTGGTTGCTATACTAGGATATTGTATAATGTGCTTCTAAGGTTAGGATGTTTAATGATTTGGTTTCCACTACTAGAGAGATGATGAACTGAGTTTTTAAAATCCTTCGAGTCCCTGCTGTTTTCAAACCTCTTTCAGAGAGACTGTTTGTTGGTTTTGCTTGAGGACAAGCAAAATGATAAGTCTGGGGGAGTTGATATACCATGGATTTTACCCATTTTTACCATGGTATATAAGTGTTTTAGATACTATTTACTATGTATTGGAGTCTATTTAGAGTATTTACAGGTTCAGGGACGATTTGGAGAAATATGGTGATTTTGGTGCCTTTTGGAGTCTTTCGCAGTGCAAAATTGCACAGATTCTTCAGATGTTTAGCTCTCGATAGAGACCTTCCCACCGTTGGATTTAGCCCATCTTTAGACACAAGATAGAGCTTTTAGTTAGCTTTCCAATGCCACCGCTCTAAGGTCAATCTGCATCCTGTAGCAGAAGTTATGCCCATTTTACTGAAGAGTGATCAGTCTGCCTCGCGAGAGGAAGCTGTCGAGAAGAGGATTGTATGTCGATCGATGCAACAGAGTGCATGTCGATCGACAGGGACATCAGAATGTGGGCTGAGTATATTTTATGACCAACTGAAGCCAGGAGTCACCACAAAGTTACAAAATACCCTTGACGACCATAAACCCTATTTATGTTATTTCTAAGCCACTGTTGACGGCTACGCTTTCTACGCTATCTTATTTTCATTGTTCTTAGTTTAGGAGAGAAGAGAGGAACTCCTTCAGAGTCCTCTTGGAACTCCTTTGGTTTTTATACCTATTCTATTGCAATTTCATCTATTCATCTATGATCTCTGTTACAGCTATCATGTCTGAGTAGATCCACCTGTTAGGTTTAGGGTTCAGATAGGTTATACGGGATTAGCCCAAATTATAGAATTGCTAAGTTGTGGTATTAATCATTGAGACTGTTCTTAATGCTTGTTCTTGAGTAATTAACCTGAACTCGATCATAGAATCATTAGGCACAAGCGAGAGCTTGGTCTCTTATCTGACTTGTCTTCTCTGATCTAGGATTGCTAGATAACAGCGAGAGCTGGTTTAGAAACCCTAGCGAACACATATTCAACCCGCACATTAAGCCTAGTAGAAGCACGTCGATCGATATCCCGACAGGTGAATCGATCGACGGGCGAAAGGTGTATCGATCGATACTCCTATAGAGTCATCGATCGACACTTTCTAATTGATCATCCCGACAGGTGAGATCATTGGATCTAGTAATAGATAACCTATACAACGAGAGTTGATATGTTTTCTTATAGTTGAGTTCTATAATATCATAATTTAGTATCTATATCATTATAATTCCAGCCTGAATAACCCTAGATCTAGCTACCATCCTTCCATAAAACAACTCTTAGTTACCTTCTGAACAACTGCCTTGTTCACTTTGCTTTCATTTATTTATAAATTCATATTTACTGCTTTATAACTGTTTGCCTAGTTTAACCTTAATATCTATAGTTTGTGTGTGCCCTAGCTCTCTGTGGATTCGATCCCTAAGTACTACAATCGAACCTCTTATTTGAGAGAGTAAGATCACTTGTTAGGGTAATTTGAGTGATATCAAATTTGGCGCCGTTGCCGGGGAGCAAGGATTCGCCATTAGACTTGATTAATAGGTTTATTCTAGGTTTTATTTACTGTTTTAAGTTACTTACGAAATTTTTTTTTCTTGTTTTTCAGGTACATGCCAATTAGTACCAGAAGCAGCAAGGGAGAATTGCTTTTCTTCTCAGACCCAGCACGTTTGGAAGCGCTCGATCCGCAAAGAAACTCGCAGCATCGATCGATACCACTATACATCATCGATCGACACTTGTGAAAGAGAATCGATCGACACATCATCTGCAACATCGGTCGATACCAATCTGCGAGCAACCATGAGCGAGATACTTGTGCTACAAAGGGATGAGAATGGGGACCTGCATGACCAGGATGGTCATCTGCGTAATGCAGCAGGTCAGAGACTTGATGCTCAGGGGGACTGTAATCCCTAACTCCGATATTGATGCTACAGGAGCTGCTATACCTGTAGATGAGAATGCTCGACAAGGACACTGGCTGACTACAACCGTCCGGAGGAATACTATTTCAACAGATCAGCCATTCGTCTACCAGATATCCAGACACAGAATTTCGAGCTGAATCCAAAGTACTACACCCTCGTGGAACAGATACCTTACTGGATTATCTGACGAGCATCCTATGGACCATCTAGAAAGGTTCAAGGATCTTATTTCTCTTATCTGTATGGATGAAGTCCCTGAGGACTACTTGCTTTGCAAGCTCTTCAAATACTCACTTGTTGGAGAAGCTTCGCTTTGGCTTAAGCAGCTACCACCAGGATCTCTTACATCCTGGACCGACATCCAAAATGCATTCCTGAGAAAATTCTTTGATGAAGCAACGGACTGAAGAAATAAGAGATAAAATTTGGACATTCTCTCTGGAAATCTACAGAAGGTTTTAGAAGCTCTTGGAGAGGTTCAGGAGCTACCAAAGGGACTGCTCACATCATGGTTTTACGGAGGTTCAGCGGTTGATGAAGTTCTGCAATGGTATTGATGTGCAATATCATGTAATGCTGGACACTGCAAGCGAGGGGAACTTTAGAACAAGGACCCTAGAGGAAGCTAAGAGACTGATTGAGAGCTTGGCGTCCAGCACCAGTGCCAAAAAATCTAGATATGCACAGGATAAAATCAGCTGTAAAGGATGACAACAAGATCATTGAGGCTGAGACTGGTTCTGTACATGAGTACTAGAGATACTAAAGTGGATCAACCTGTCAACTATGTTTGCACTTGCTGAAATTGTTTGAAGGAACCAAAGCTGACCTCCAACCTAATACTAACTTGATTTGCTTGTCTTGGAGCTTGGTATACATTGGATCGGAATCCTCCTGCAAGTCTGGAAGGTAAAAAGTCTATGTGTTTCTGGTTCCCTTCCTTCTCTCTCTTCGGCATCTCAAGATCTAAGTTTATGTTATAAAAGATTGAAATGATTTCTTGAGAGGCAGAGGGATAGGTAAATTACCTGCGACCCCATTATTCTAATCTCAAGGATGATCACACATTGTGGAAACGAGGGATAGGTAAATTACCTGTGACCCCATTATTCGTTACACTTTGTCAAAATGTATGAATTACAAATGCAAATGTCAATGAGATAGACTAGATGACCTTTTGGCATCAAAACCTATTGAAATTGAAACTAATAAGAGATCCAGAGAGAAGAGAAGAGGGGAGAAAGGATCAGAGAAGACTACCTATGTGTTCAGAAACTTGTTTGAGTTGAATCCATGTGTCTTTGATCGATACTCCCAAGGTAAAGCCTACTTTTATTTTTATGCAAGAAATGAGGTTAGTAGAGGGGATTGTCAGACATGATCTGTTAGGTTGTGAACTAGTGGAATTTGGTTGCTATACTAGGATATTGTATAATGTGCTTCTAAGGTTAGGATGTTTAATGATTTGGTTTCCACTACTAGAGAGATGATGAACTGAGTTTTTAAATCCTTCGAGTCCCTGCTGTTTTCAAACCTCTTTCAGAGAGACTGTCTGTTGGTTTTGCTTGAGGACAAGCAAAATGATAAGTCTGGGGAGTTGATATACCATGAATTTTATCCATTTTTACCCATGGTATATAAGTGTTTTAGATACTATTTACTATGTATTGGAGTCTATTTAGAGTATTTACAGGTTCAGGGACGATTTGGAGAAATATGGTGATTTTTGGTGCCTTTTGGAGTCTTTCGCAGTGCAAAATTGCACAGATTCTTCAGATGTTTAGCTCTCGATGGAGACCTTCCCACCGTTGGATTTAGCCCATCTTTAGACACAAGATAGAGCTTTTAGTTAGCTTTCCAATGCCACCGGTCTAAGGTCAATCCGCATCCTGTAGCAGAAGTTATGCCCGTTTTACTGAAGAGTGATCAGTCTGCCTCGCGAGGGAAGCTGTCGAGAAAGAGGATTGTATGTCGATCGATGCAACAGAGTGCATGTCGATCGACAGGACATCAGAATGTGGGCTGAGTATATTTTATGACCAACTGAAGCCCAGGAGTCACCACAAAGTTACCAAATACCCTTGACGACCATAAATCCTATTTATGTTTATTTCTAAGCCACTGTTGACGGCTACGCTTTCTACGCTATCTTATTTCATTGTTCTTAGTTTAGGAGAGAAGAGAGGGACTCCTTCAGAGTCCTCTTGGAACTCCTTTGGTTTTTATACTTATTCTATTGCAATTTCATCTATTCATCTATGATCTCTGTTACAGCTATCATGTCTGAGAGTAGATCCACCTGTTAGGTTTAGGGTTCAGATAGGTTATAAGGGATTAGCCCAATTATAGAATTTGCTAAGTTGTGGTATTAATCATTGAGACTGTTCTTAATGCTTGTTCTTGAGTAATTAACCTGAACTCGATCATAGAATCATTAGGCACAAGCGAGAGCTTGGTCTCTTATCTGACTTGTCTTCTCTGATTAGGATTGCTAGATAACAGCGAGAGCTGGGTTTAGAAACCCTAGCGAACACATATTCAACCCGCACATTAAGCCTACTAGAAGCACGTCGATCGATATCCCGACAGGTGGAATCGATCGCGGGGCGAAAGGTGTATCGATCGATACTCCTATAGAGTCATCGATCGACACTTTCTAATTGATCATCCCGACAGGTGAGATCATTGGATCTAGTAATAGATAACCTATACAACGGAGATTGATATGTTATTCTTATAGTTGAGTTCTATATATCATAATTTAGTATCTATATCATTATAATTCCAGCCTGAATAGAAACCCTAGATCTAGCTACCATCCTTCCATAAACAACTCTTAGTTACCTTCTGAACAACTGCCTTGTTCACTTTGCTTTCATTTATTTTATAAAATTCATATTTACTGCTTTATAACTGTTTGCCTAGTTTAACCTTAATATCTATAGTTTAGTGTGTGCCCTAGCTCTCTGTGGATTCGATTCCCTAAGTACTACAATCGAACCACTTATTTGAGAGAGTAAGATCACTTGTTAGGGTAATTTGAGTGATATCAAATTTGGCGCCGTTGCGGGGAGCAAGGATTCGCCATTAAGACTTGATTAATAGGTTTATTCTAGGTTTTTTTACTGTTTTAAGTTACTTACGAAATTTTTTTTCTTGTTTTTCAGGGTACATGCCAATTAGTACCAGAAGCAGCAAGGGAGAATTGCTTTTCTTCTCAGACCCAGCACGTTTGGAACGCTCGATCCGCAAAGAGAAACTCGCAGCATCGATCGATTACACTTATACATCATCGATCGACACTTGTGAAAGAGAATCGATCGACCATCATCTGCAACATCGGTCGATACCATCTGCGAGCAACCATGGCGAGATACTTGTGCTACAAAAGGATTTGAGATGGGGACCTGCATGACCAGGATGGTCATCTGCGTAATGCAGCAGGTCAGAGACTTGATGCTCAGGGGACTGTAATCCCTAACTCCGATATTGATGCTACAGGAGCTGCTATACCTGTGATGAGGATGCTCGACAAAGGACACTGGCTGACTACAACCGTCCGGAGGAATACTATTTCAACAGATCAGCCATTCG